>NC_080652.1:11594578-11659578 GCF_027579445.1 Ammospiza nelsoni | reverse complement strand
ACTGCTCCCAGTCAGCAGAGGCAGAAGGGGAGAGAGTCAGGGCTTCCCCAAAGGATTCTCCTTGTATCTGGAGCCCTCCTTAATGTCCCTGCAGCACATTCCAACCACGTGAGCCTTGTCTCACGGCCTTGGCCTCTCTCTGTCCCTGTGTGGCCTGCAGACCTATGTCCACGGGCCACAAACTCCCCCTGAGGTCCCTCTCCTGTCCCAGGTGCCCCATGGCCGAGTGTGGCCCTGTTCCCTCTATGTCCCCAGTGCCTCCCGTGCTCCCACTGCGTCCCTGCGTTGCCCCCCGCCCCATCCTCTTGGTGCTCACCGTGCCCTGAGTGTCCCTGGTGCCCCTTGTCTCCATGGTGCCTCCGGGCCCCGTGTCCCTTCGTCTAACCCCGTGTCCCCCTCTGCCCTCCGTGTCCCCCCGTGTTCCCCCGTGCCCCCTCTGTCCCCCCGTGTCCCCCCGTGTCCCCTCTGTCCCCCCGTGTCTCGGCGCCGCGCGTGGCGCTCGTTGTCCACCAGGTGGCGCTGTCGGAGGCCGCCGCCGCCCCCGGGAGCCCCGGAACGGGCCCGGGCCCCAAGACTCTTTTTTTTTTTTTTTTTTTTTTTTTTCTCCAAGAATCAGTTTTCCGTGGCGGGAAGCGTTTCCGTTGGAATGGGAACACTGGCGGATGTCAGCTTCGATGACACCTTTGATGGGAGAAAGATTAAATCACTTTTTTCCTTTTAATGTTTGGTTGATACGGTGAAATATTCAATATAAATACAGCCACTGTTAATTACTTTTGTTTAAACTGTGTATAATATTAAATATTTCACATTATTATCTATATTATGTTGTATTTCATAATATATTTTTATACATAAAAATTTGATCATATCAAGAAGGAAGGTCACATGCTTCTAAATTAAAGTTTGTTTGCTTTATTCCTGTATGGTGTATATTAAAGATTTGTTCCAGTGAAGAGGAAAATGGATGCCATGGTGCTGGTGAGTCCCACGGACCAGGAGCACGGGTATCTGGCTGTTCCAAGCCACAGGTTTCATTGTGGTTTTTAGGCTGCCATGGTTCCTGAGGCGGGCCCAGCCCCGGGCGGCGGCACATCCCCACCGATGTGCTCTGCCCCCATCCTGCCTCCCCAGTTCAGCCCCCCCAGAGTCAGCATGTTGTGTGGAACGGTCTCAAACATCACTTATTAATAATCACATATTATGTGAGATGCCCAGTATTGATTTAAACCCAAGGGCAACTTTTGGAGGAGCAGGTTTAATTTATAGAAACTCTGATGTCTGATAGCAATAAATAATTAGGCAATCGCAAGAAAAGGGATCAGAGGGCTCTACCCTCCGACTCCAGCTGGCTGCTCATGTCCTGCTAATAAATTGGTTAATAAAAGGAGAAAGAAAGCCTGGATTCTGGGGTTATAAAAACAAATGACATTTTTATGTTTAGTGGACAGGAAGAACTGGGAAGGCAGAGAAGTCAGACGGGTGCGCCGGGCATCACTCTGCGTTCACCATCTGAATTTCTTAATGACATTCTCATTAAAAGTTCTCACTGCCAAGTGCTGTTTGCTTTGCCCTCAGAACTGCCTGCACTAATTAAAGTAACTTGCTTGGAAGTTGTGTACCTGCAGCGTGGTTCCCCATCACTGCAGCAGGCTGGAGGGGATGCCACAGCCGGAGCGTGGGCTCTGCCTCACCCAGGCCACGCTGGGCTCCTGTGCCACAGGCTCCCTGTGACAGGCACCTGTCAAACCTGCTCCAGCACATGTTGGGGATGCTAATTCCCAGAAAATCTTGGTGCATGGTGTTTACAGCCGGTCTGACGGGCTGAGCCATGCCCATCCCTGTGGGCACTCTCCTGCACCACTGCACCCTGCAGCTGAGCAGTGTCAGTGCCTCCCTGCTGCCCCCGAGCCAGGATGAGCTCTTGGGCTCCCCGAGCCAGGATGAGCTCTTGGGTTACCCAAGCCAGGATGGGCCTCTTGGGTTCCCCGAGCCAGGATGAGCTCTTGGGTTACCCGAGCCAGGATGAGCTCTTGGGTTCCCTGAGCCAGGATGAGCTCTTGGGTTCCCCGAGCCAGGATGAGCTCTTGGGTTCCCCGAGCCAGGATGAGCTCTTGGGTTACCCAAGCCAGGATGAACTCTTGGGTTCCCTGAGCCGGGATGGGCCTCTTGGGCTCCCCGAGCCAGGATGAGCTCTTGGGTTCCCTGAGCCAGGATGAGCTCTTGGGTTCCCCGAGCCAGGATGAGCTCTTGGGTTACCCGAGCCAGGATGAGCTCTTGGGTTCCCTGAGCCAGGATGAGCTCTTGGGTTCCCCGAGCCAGGATGAGCTCTTGGGTTCCCCGAGCCAGGATGAGCTCTTGGGTTACCCAAGCCAGGATGAGCTCTTGGGTTCCCCGAGCCAGGATGAGCTCTTGGGTTCCCTGAGCCAGGATGAGCTCTTGGGTTCCCCGAGCCAGGATGAGCTCTTGGGTTCCCCGGTGATGCCCTCAGCCCTCCACGGTGCTGCAGCCAGTGGAGTGCCAGTGCTGTGCAGCAGCCAGCCATCCATAACCTGCAGCCCGAGCACCCAGGGCAGGAGCAGCGGCCGTGCCCTCGCTGCAGGAGCGCTCGGCCACCTGTGCAGGGCCCTGGCAGCGTCGGTGGGGCCCGTGCTGGCAGACACCGGGTTTGCAGCGGGTCTGGGCAAGCAGCGCAGCGGGTGCAGGGCCCTGTGAGTGCCAGCGGGCAGCCCAGGTGGGCACAGGTCGGTCGGTGGGCACGGGTGGGTGGGCACGGGTGGGCACAGCCCTGCAGCCAGCCTGGCCTCCCTGGACGTGCTGGCAGCCTGAGCTCTCGCTGTCTGCCCCGCTCCCTGCCCAGCCCAAGCCCTCAGCCTTCCCTCCCCGCCAGGAAAGCTGCGTGTAAAGGCCGTAAGGAATCGCCTGGCTGCAGTGAAAGATCTTTGGGGCAAGAAACCAAATAAAATCTTCATAGTGATGAAGTGAAAAATAAAACATGGTTTAAGAAAATGGTCCTTTTCTTTGCCACTGGGGGGAGGGGGTCCAGAAGGGAACACAGACAAAGGTGCTGAAGGTCTCAATCATCCCACTGCTTAATTATTCTATCTCTCAGAAGGCATCTCCAGGCAATTAGAATAATCATTCATGCCTCTGCTTTACAGGGACTCTCGCATTCTTCCCATGAAGCATCAGAGCTGGATTGTAATATTTTTTTTAAACTTTAACAGTGACCTGCAACTAAAAGAAAAATAAAAGTTTTTGAAATATTAGTTTAATAAGACATGAGAATAATATTAAGGATATGAGCCTCCCTTATTTATTATTTATATGTATAGTGTGATTTAGAGATGCACTTGAACCAAGCAAGTCACTACCAAAGAGTGGATCTATCCCTCTCTATATATATTAAAAAAACCTACAATATTCGCCTGGAGATTCTGTCCACATATTCGGAGATTGTGATTTAACATACACAGTTTATCAAGGCTGGTGTGCTGCACACAGAGGCTGGGGTTTTATGTAAGGGTATAAATAATCAATGCACATAGCAACTTTAAATTACTGCTAATGTGTTTTACTTATGTTCCCACTAGAACAATATGTGAAATAACAGGGAGATGCTAGGCACACGCTTGACAAATAATATCCATGCGTTTCCATTTTTATTATTTTTATACATTTCTTATTAAGCCAAGTGGGGCAGTTCAGGCCCATGCAGCCGCCCGGCCCTCGCTGCCGATCTCAGAGGTGTGAGCTGGAGGGGAATGCAGCGCGGCTGGCAGGGCTGGGCTGTGGCGCTGGCACTGGCGCTGGCGCTGGCACTGGCATTGGCACCGCCGGGCTGGCAGGCTGGGCTGTGACACCAGAAACAGCTCTGGCACCGGCACTGCAGGGCTGGGCTGTGACACCAGCGCTGCCCCAGGCAGTCTGTGCCAAAGGCTGGATCCCTCCAGCAGGCTCTGCTTTGGGCACACACTCCGTGAGGACAAGGGCAGCCTCACCTGGCGTGCTCGAAAGAGGCCGTCCCCAGAAATCCCAGTGTTAAACGTGGCGCTAGTTGGAGAGCACTTGACTAGGAAGGAGGACAGATTTGCTCTAAAGCATGTAATCATCTCATCTGCGTGCTCTAGAGCTCTTACAAAACCTTCTCTGCACTTAAGCAATGGGTATGTGAGGAGCAGGGAGCACTGCTCAGAGCCTGCCCCCCCATCCACAGCCCCCCCAAATCCCAGCGGGGAACTTTCCATTAAAACTACTTAGCAGACAATAACTATTTCTTTGTAAACAAGTCTTTGAGTGTTTATTACTATGTCACCATCAATGCCATACAGCTTTGTACTGTGTTTAATGGAAGAAAATTAACAGAGTGTTTTGAAACCCACTCCACATAGAAATGCAAATGGATTTCCCAGGGCACACAGGCTGGGGCTGTCCCTGGAGCTATCGGGTGCCCCCTGGACATTGCCACAACCTCCATTCTGGTGATACAAACCCCCTTCACTGAATTGTCCTCACAACCCAAACGTCGTTTCTCTCAGTGAGAGCAGAGTCCAGCGTCACGCTGTTAATGTTAATTGAAAGACTTACCTCAGTCTCCATGAGAGCTCAGGCAGCCCCAGAAATGATACCCAGATGAAATGAGTGTCACATGGGACTGGCAGCTCACAGGACCTTTTTGTTGGGGGTGAAATAACAGCTGCCAATGAAGAGTGTAGCTGTGTTATGGAGAATATTAATTTGGTCAATGTGATGATCAAGACTATCCCTAAGATGTATTTCCAAAGAGTGGGCAGCTGTGAGTGCCCAGTGCAGCAGCAAGGGGCCACCGAGGGCTGTGCCGGGCCGGTGCCACCAGTGACGCCCCTGTCCCTGCCAGGACACTGCCCAGGGCTGGCACCAGCCACCAGGGCACACACACCCGTCCCCACACAGAGGGAAGGGACGCCAGCCCTCAGCACAGGCCCTGGCACGCGGGGAAAACACCCCATTCCAGGGAAAAGCAGCTTTGGATCTTTAATTAAAAAACAGGGTTCACAGCACCGGGGCATTGACTTCCACCAGTTAATCTCCATCACTTCATTTCACCACCAACTTCCATACTCTACAAAACTGCTGGAGACAATTTTTATTGATTGCTCTTCAAGCCGTCAAAAGCGTCCCTGGCTGATCATATGTTACCCCCAGACACCTTGTGCATTTCAGATAATAACTTGGTGCTCTACAGAAGAAATGAATTGGATGTGCAGTCAGTAACTGTCCAAGTGAATCATGTTACTATATGTCAGCAGCCCAGGCTCTGACTATCATTTTAACAGAGAGAAATCCGCTATTTTCATGGCTGTTTGAAATTATTTTCCAGATGAATAAGATATAACAACAACTACTTACAGTAAAGAATAATATGGGGAATCTGTTTGCTACTTGGAAACAAATCTTTCCAGTGTAATGCTGTTTAATATTATTTAATCTGTAACTATGAACATGAAATTTTGAGGCTAGCTTTCATGTAGCACAAAAAGCTTGTGATGTGGGGGAGTGGGAAGCTGGAGTTGGTATGGGTGATGGGTGGTACTTGCTCTCTTATAACTGCAAATACAGTAATTCATACACAAAATGGAACATTGCTAAAATGAGGTTGACAGTGATGCATCCTGTTGCCAGTCATTGGCAGTGAAGGTTTATTTTGCATGAACAATTACCATGTGCCAGGCTTACTTCCTTTATCCGGGGTGTTTGGAGTGTGTGTTTTGCTCGGAATTGCTGCAAATAACTGCAAATGGATTTTGTGAGGTTGAAAAGAAGCAAATAATTTAGCAGCTCTTACCAACCTGGGAACTCGTTATCTATACAAGCCTTGTTTTTTCTGTAGAATTGGCCTAACACATTCCCCAGGCCTGACCCTGGCAGGGCTGGGCTCTTGGGCAGGCAGGGCACAGGGGGTGAGTGGTGGGCACTGTCAGGCCTGTGGGCATCCTGGGCTCCCTGGGCAGCTCCCCAGGGCACAGACAGGCAATGGAGTGTGGGCACTGTCAGGCCTGTGGCACTGACAGATCTGCTGCAGGAAACCCCCACCCACCCCGGCGCAGGAGCAGCTGTCCCTTTCACTGCCTTATCTCCTGCTTTACAGAAGACTAATGAGAGGGATTATTTGACTGATATCAGCCTGCTTTCCCAGCCCATCACACGCAGTTTCCCCTCCAAGAGTTTCAGACTCCGTAAGTGGCTTTATAGCCCCACCTCAGGCAGATGCCTGCTGCTCCTGACCACTCCATTGCACCCCAGCTTCTTGTAAGAAAGGGCCCCAAAAGGACATTTCCTCAGGAAACAACTGGCCTGTCACTTCTGCAGGGGCTGAGTCCAGAGGCAGGAACACAACCCCCGATGCCTGGCTCAGCCCTGGGAATGTCTCCAGTGTGTCCCAGAACCAGGTGGCACCATCCTGGGAGAGAGTGGCCAGCTCCTCATGTACTCAGGAGTTCTGAGAGCCGTGTCACAGCTGTGTGTTACAGCAGGCAAAATGATGGAAATAAAGAAAAGGAGGTTTGCTGGCATGGAGAAGGTCTGGGGCTGCCTGCAGCTGGGTTCCTTAGGACAAGGGTCCCAGCCATGCTGAGCTGCAGCTCATCATCTCTACACCGTGGAGTCCTTTTACTGAAAGGGTTAAATATGTCATGAGCCATAACTGCTGCAAAATAGCAATTCGCTCCTTGGGTGGGTGAAAAAAAGGTGGTTGAGGCAAACCACATTTATTCTGGTGAGTCCTGGTGTTTTTCTGGGTCCAGAGGCAGGACCTATTTGCATGCATTACATGAGCACAGCCATCCCAGCTGGGTGCTAGGAGCAGTTTGCCACCCCTTACTGCACTGGTCCAACACCAGCTCAAGAGCCAGCGCCCTGGAGAGGTGATCCCACCCAAACGTGGCTGCAGGGCACCCCAAGCAGAGGGACCTTTTCCATGAGTGTCCCTTTTCCTGCAGAGCCTGTCCCGGCCCAGGCTGGGGCACAGAGCAGCCCCCACAGGTGGGATGGGGGCGGGATGCGCCAGGCACGTGCCAGAAGTGTTTTGGACCTGGCACGATGGAACACCACCAACTTCCCTCCCTCCCTCACTCCCTCCCTCAATCTGTTCCTCAGCTTCTCAGCTTCCCGCGCTGGTCCCTGATGTTCTGTCACAGGCTCCCGGTGGGAGCTGGAAGCAGAAAATGGTCCTGCCACTCGCGTCGGCTCAGCCTGCTCATGTTCCAGCTGGTAAGTCATAAAGAAATGGTAAAACACAACCCCCTCAGGGCTGCTGGGAGCTGGATCGAGTTTTTCCATCTCTCCCCAGAGACTGCTCTTTATTCTCACACTGACAAAACTAATGGTCTGGCTGGTGTGACAGTGACAGAGCGGCCAGTGGCGTCAGCCCCACCAGCGCGGTGTCACGCGTGACGGGCCGGACCCCCGTCCCGCTCTGGGGACAGCTCCCAGCCTCCGTGCTGACACGGGCCCAGGCTCCTCGCAGACAGAGATCGTGTTTGCAGATAAATATTTAATTTTTAAGAATGAAATCTTAATTGCTGCACTGGCTCGCACAGTGAGACTGTAAGGCAGCGTCCCCACACTGGGGCAGGTGCAGCGGTCAGGGTCTCTGCACCTGCTGGCCCCACTGCTGAGGGGGCTCCCCTCACAGGCAGCCCCTGTGGCTCTCTGTGCTCCTTGGGAGCTGCACTGTGCAGGTCCAAGAGCAGCCAGCCACGCCAGGTGAGGCAGTGTGCCCAGGCCTGGCGGGTCCCTGCTGGTGCCACTTGGGGAGGCTGGGCTGGGCAAGGGGATGCCTGCACATGTGCTCCTCCATCATTTAATCTGGAGTGATGCATATAGAAATTTAGATCAGGCAGCTTGACATTCCTGACTGCTGAGGCTGTGAATCGATGGCCTCTCTACTCCCTGCCGGGGAGATCGATTCCCCAAGCACAATGGATTGGTTTCATCACTTTGGTTTCACCTTGTCAAAGTCATGTCTGATTTACTTTAGTCTGGAGGGCAGCTTTTAAGTATTTCATTGCATTTTGTAATCTGGCTGTGTGCCTTTGCTAACCACACTGCCCTCTGTGAGGCTGGGGTGCACCTGGCAGCAGGTTGGACAGCAAACAACCAGCTTGGTCCGGGCAGGCCAGCTCACAGCATCCCTGTTGGCAGGGAAACGTTGCCAAGACTCAGAAGCAGCTGGGAAACCTCCCTGGGATTGTTTGTTCTGGAGGAGTCCTGGGGCTGTCCTGACCAGGAGGATGCTCAGTCCAGTGGCAGCATTCAGGCTGCTTGAGAAAACAAAGTTTTGCAGTTTTGCATCCTTCCCCAAAAGACATGAAAATGGAACATGTTACTGGATCTGGCATGGCTGTAGCTCTCCCAGGAGTGATGCAGCCAGTCCTGCAAGCTTCCTGGTGTCTGGTTGTTAGAAAATCATTTTCCTGGTGCTTGGTTTGGCCCAAGTTCTGCTTTGTCCAATTATAGTCCTGGGTGAGTTTCCTGAATGCAAGTATTGATCACTCTTCAGACAGGCTTTCTGTCTGGTCTCTACATTACCTCTGCTCTTCTTCAGGCAATCCATTATATTTTTATAGCCATGGGTATTATTAATCAATATACAGTAGCAATCTAATTGATTTGTCCAAGGCTCCCCATCTGCAGCCATCGGTGATCAGGAGGGTCAGGCTGTGTGTGCAGCTGGGGAGCAGGCATGAGGTCCCCACGAGGTGAGGGGCAGCTCCAGGCCCCTTGCAAGCACCTCCATCACACTCCTCCTGTGGTGCCTGCAGTGCCATACTCTGACCCCCTCCCCGCTGCTCATTACCATTATTTATCTCTCATGGATGCATCTGGAGGCCACAGGAAGGGTCAGAGAACATTTGTACAGAGAATTAGCAGTAATTTTTCAGGGGAGAAATATATATCTCCTGCTTTATGCAGAGCTTGGTGGGGTAAGTGGGCTGGGAGCCGAGCTCCTCCCTCCACCTGCTCCATCTGTCACTGCTCCCACACCGCCAGCGCTGCACCACTCCGCTGAGATGGATGCCCTCAACTTCTGATCTCTCATGGGCAAAAATAAATGTGATTGGAAAGGCCCCTGGGGATGCTCCAGCACTCCCACGGTGGTGGGAGGGTGCAATTCTGCAATTCCGTGTATGCAGAACGGGGAGCCCAGCCCAGCCCCACTGCAGCCCACGCTAGCCAAGCCAGGCAAGGGCGGCTGGCAGCACCCAGCTGGGCCAGCACCAGCTTGGAGCCAAGTGGGCACACAAGGGTTAATTTGGGAAGATCTGTGTTGATAATAAAGCTGCTTTTTTCCGGGCGATGATATGATCGGAGCAGGGTTGCTATGGCAACAGTGGCTCTAGAAACGCCCCCCCCCCCCCCCCCCCCCCGACCGCTATGGCTTCTCCCAAGCCATGACGTGCCCACCCACCACCCATCCCTGCCCTCACCCACCCTCCCGTACCCACCGCCCGAGCCCCGGCCCACCAGCCCATCCCACAGCCCGCCCCATGCTGCCCCAGCGCTCCATCCCCTGTGCGCCTCCTGTCTCGCGCTCACACCCTGCCCTACACCGCTGCCCTGTCCACTGCCACCAGCCCAGGCCCTGCTGGTCCCCAGGGGTGCCAAGGGCACCAGGCACCCCTACTGGCATGGGACAGGACGCTCAGTGCAGCCCTGTGTTGGTGCCTTCCCGCCTGCCCTGAGCTGCCCTCTGGGCACAGCAATTCTCTCACCCTTTCCCACTCATCAAAGTCCAGCTTTGCTGTGTCCGCAGCAAGGTGCCCACAGGGTACCCTGGTGGCCCCTGACTGTCAGGAGCTGGCCAGGACCACCAGCACCACCGTGGCACAGGGCTCAGCCCATGGCCCGGCGCTGCCAGGGCCTGTGCCCCGCTCTGGGCCTGGGCTGGTTCCTGTGGGCACTGCCAGGGCCTGTGCCCCTTCTGTCCCTGCTGCTGTGGGCACTGCCAGGGCCTGTGCCCTGCTCTGTCTCTGGGCTCACTGCTGTGGGTGCTGCCAGGGCCTGTGCCCACTCTGGGCCTGGGCCCGCTGCTGTGGGTGCTGAACCACCCTGACACGGTGCTCGCTAAATCACGCACCCTCCTTCCTCCTCTCCCTTCCTCCCTCAGCCATTAATGAAATGAAATAAATTTTCCATTTTTAAACGTGAAGTTTTAAAAAAGAGCTGCAATTCTGCGCACATGCAATTCCAATTCCCAGCGGGAGGGGAGAGCGGAAGCGGGGCCCTTGTGCTAAATACAGAACAAAGCCTTCTGTCTGAAAATACCTACGAGGAGCTAACAAATGCTAATGACAAAATAATGTATGGGGGGTTTAACGCTGGATGCTTTTTATCAGCAAATTAGCACAGTTATTATGCTGCAAATGCATTTAACAATAATTTGTTTCAATAACTGTAGAACTGGTATTTTAAAAAATATACACCATATTTAGAACACTTCATCCATGAAGGACCATTATTGTTTTTTCCTCCCCAGAGAGTTATAAAGGTCTCTCTTACAAGTGAAAGAAATACAATCATCACCCTTCACAGCTCAGTTACTCTCTTTTATTTTATTCAGAGCCATTTAAAGTTTGTGTTTTTAAAGGAAAAAGAGCGAGTGTCTTTAAAGGGTCAGGGCTGGAGAGGGCTCTGGGACGCGGGTGCAGGTTTGTCAGGGGTTGCAGGTGTGGTGGATGGGTGAGCCCAGAGCACGGCATGAGCAGGATGCTGGCGCGGGGCAGAGGGCAGGTGATGTGCCAGTGCCTTGGGCACCCCGCGGGCACTGTGCCCCACCAGTGCTCACCGGGCACTGCTCGTGTGCTAGGGCAGCTCTGCAGGATGCCCCATCCCTGCCGGCCCTGCAGCACGGCTGGAACAGGCAGCGGGCTCTGGCCGGGGCGGGGGGACAGGGCTGCCCACGGGCAGGGCAGTGCTGCTCTGCAGCAGCCTCCTGCTTACAGCCCAGCGCCCAGTCACAAACCGTTAAGGAAGGAAAACAGCTACATCGGCACTCGCCCGAAGTGAATTCATGAGTAAATCAGCTGCTTTTAAAATTTCACTGAGCATGAAAGTTCACCTTTAAAATCCACATAAACCACAGCTGTTCCCAGGGCATCTAAGGCACAATCCCAGGGGAGGGGATACATTCAAACGTGCAACACAAGCACAGGGCTGTCAGAAAGCTGAGGCTGCATCCATGCCTTCAAACCCTTTCCTGCTCCAGGCGGTCAAAAGTGGCAGCCAGCACCCACAAGCCGTGTGCTGCTGCCTGCAGAGCTGCAGCTCAGGGTGCTGCTGCCAGCTGCAGCCAGGAAATGCTGCACCAGTTGGCTTGCTGGGCTGTATGGGAGCAGGATCCTTGCTGGCATGTATGGGAGCAGGATCCTTGCTCCAGAGAAGCTGCAGCCCAGGCAGCAGTGAGCGCTGCTCCCTTCAGTAAGGCCACACCAGGAATTCCCAGCAAGTGCCAGTGCAGCACTTCTTCAGTTCTCTGGAGAGTTCTGGCTGCTTGCTGGGGAGCCAGCTCTGCTCTCAGCTCACCCAGCAAGCACTGCTGGCTGATAAAATCAAACAATAACTTCCAGGACAGTCTACTCACATCATAAACAGCTGAAAGAAAATCCATCTCTTCTCCATGCAAAACCACTGATGAGTTCATGAACTGTGCTGGGCAATAAATCACTTGTGCTTATGCAGGAGAGCCGAGGTTTTTGGGTTCCTAATAGGCACTCTGACAACGTGATTGCTCCATATTTCTCTGTAGCTGTCACCTTTGCAGGCCTGTCAATGCTCCTAATCTTTTTTCATTGCAATGTCAAGTTTTGGTAAGTGAAGAGGTGGAAGGTGGGATGGGATGTGAGCAATACTGGGACCAGTTTCCTGAGACGCTCCTGGAGCCCTGTCCCTCCTGTCAGGAGCCCACCCCTGGCTGCTGCCCTGCTGAGGGGCCTTGGGTGGCTGCAGAACCAGCTCCCAGCTCCCCTCCCTGCTCCCTGCCATCCTCCCCTCTCGCTGCCCTTTCTCTGTTCTCCATCCTCTGCCTTTTCCTCCCACCAGACCCACCAATGCACAGGCTCTGTTCCCATGGGGAGACAGCCAGTGCTGAGCCACCAACGCAGACCAGAAAACATACTTTTAATATTCAGCATCTGGATAGACAATAAAAACTGGGACAAATAATCTAGTTGAGGCAATTACCTTAGCATAAATGTATATATTATTTATAAATGGCTTTGAATATATAAATAATATTGATAAAATTTGCATGAGTAAAAAGAGACATAATTACCAAATAATGCCTTAGAGCAGTGTATCCTGCTGGCTGCTTGCTGCCCTGATTCTCATCCAGTGGACCCTGCCCCAGTCCTCTTGTCCTGCTAAAAATATGACACACACATTTACCTGAGCTAGAAAAATAGAGCCTTAAACAAGGAAAGCAGTTTAGAAAAGTCAATGCTGTCTGAGCAGCTTTGGCTGAGTTTTGAGTGAGATTTTAGGATTCAGTGTTTCCTGGGGATGTAATTCAGGACAGGTTCCAGAGATCTGCAGAGACAAAAGTGCATTATCTGGCCCTGGGGGCCATGGGGCTGTGCCCTCAGGAATGCTGAGGTGTCCCTGCCCTGCTGCCAGCACTCACCACCGTCCCTGGGTGCCACAGCCCCGACCTGCTCTTCTCCTGCCCATGAACGGACCAGGAAACTCCAGGGCTTTAACTGAAACCACGAGTGGCTCTTGTAAAGTTAAATTCAGCAGCAAAGGGAGCACACAAACAGCAGAGCATAAAGAGGAGCAGCGAGCTGAGCACTTGCTGGTGCCCGAGCCGTGGCGAATGAAGTTGTCTGAGCCTGGCGTGTCCCACACGCGGCTCTTTAATAAAACTGGCTGAGATTTGTTGATAAGCCTGAAGCAAAGTCAATGTAAAGTGTCAATCCCGCCTGTTCACAGGAGCCTTTGGGGGTCAAGCTGCTTCCTCACTATGATGGTCGTATCACTGATATGTCAGCCGCGTGTTAACTGTTTTCTTGTGGCTCCTGCTCAGATCACACGCGAGATGCAGATAAGCCAAGGCAGAGGGCTGGGGCCAGGCTGTGCCGTGCCGCTCTGTGCCGTGCTGTGCCAGCCCTGTGGGGCCTTGGCAGCTGTGCTGCAGCCCCTGGCCAGGCCTGGGTGGCAAAGGCGGCCGGTGGCACTGACACACGGGGCGGGGGAGCCACGGGCACTAAACCCCACTTGGCCCGTGGGTTCCACCACCCGTGCCAGGCTGGGCCAGGCGGCATGAGCATCTAATGGCTGCACAGGCTGCACTAAGTGAAGCCGAGAGAGAAGAAATCCAAAGAAGTGGGGTTTAATTAAGTATCAACCAAGATTTATGCAACTTTCTCTCGCCATCATAAATATTAATAAGGAGCAAGTGGTGGCTCTGTGTGGCAGGCACTGTCGAGCCATGAAGGGACGTTAATTCCAGGCTCTTTGAGACGGACTAAGCGTGACACAGAGCCTCTTTGATTTGGAATATTCCTTGGGTTTAAAACTTAAATAACACAAGGGGGGATTTAGAGGGTAGTAAACCATTAGTGAGGCTGGGATTTAAACTCCAGTACGCATGTCGTGTATTTCACGATTGCCAAACTGATTAATGGCAGCATTGCCATGGGAGCTCCTTTGACAACACTGGGTGTCCTTGGCAGGATCACAAAGGCTGGGCTGGCAGTGCTGGGATGTGGGGCCACTGGACCTTGAGTGCCTTGGGGGGCTCCCCAGGGGTGGGAGCAGGAGCAGGGACATCCAGGGCCACCCCCAGCCTCACACAGCCCGCAGGCAGGTATTAAAGGTGACACAGCTGGCCTGAGGAAGGACTTGCAGAGCCCACTAAATCTCCAGCCATCCCTTAAATAAAACTTTATGCTGGCTAATAAATTTTAATGGCACTTGTCAGTGCTTGATAACTGCAATCATTCAACAGAGGAGGAGAAGCCCCAGTGCTGGAGCATGGCTGTGCCATGCGTGGTGCCCGCCGTGCCCGCTGCGCTGCCCTCTGCACTGCTGCTTGCCATGTCCACACAGAAACAAGCAAATCCTGCAGCTCCCTCTCTCCCAGTGGCAAACCATCCCCTCCTGGTGTGCACTGAGGAACAGGCATCTTCTAGAGCTGGAAAATAACTGCCCAAGGAGAGAAGCAAAGAGTTCTGCAAATGTGTTTGAGGACAGAAAATAAAAGCTTTTGCCTTTGGAACAATGCCATGTCTGGGATTTGGGGGAAAATTATAAAGAATAATCAAAAGGTTTTCAATTTTCAAAACTGCTTTTGAGGCCAACAGGTTTCTTGGATTTCATGAAAAAAAAAAAACCCAGTCAGTCGTGCGGGAACTTGTTTTTCATCAGTAATTCAAAACACTTTCCAAACTTTACTCAGTACCCTGAGCCAGGATTAACACCAGAGTTTATCCAACTGCAGCATCTCCTAGCAGCCTCCCGTGGATGTGGGGGCCCGCTGAGGCCTGGCTGCGGGGCTGAGGCACTGCTTGATGCTGAACACCAGGGCCCTCCTGCCCTTGCCTAGGGATGGTCTCACTCGGGATGCGATGTGTTTGTACGATGGGTTTGTGCCATGGGTTTGTGAGATGGGTTTGTGCCATGGGTTTGTGTGATGGATTTGTGAATTGGGTTTGTGCCATGGGTTTGTGCATGGCACAGGCAGCAAGCATGGAGCACATCTGGACCAGCTCAGCACAGGCAGGAGAGAGCAGCTGCCTCTGGAGCTGAAATGTAGGAACAGACTGGATTTAACCTGAGCACAGGGAACACCATGCAAGCAGCAGATCCTGAGGAAAGGATCAGCTCGCTCTGCGTAATAGCATTTCCTTCCTCCGCTCCCTCGCCCACTGCCGTGCAGCACGGCCGCACACTGAGATTTCATGTAATTTTGTTTTAGTGCAGAATTTAATGTTAAGTTTAAATATGTAATTATCTTTAATTGAAATTACATCCATGCTTTTCATTAACAAGATGCACAGAGCGAGCCGTGTGAGGCAGCGCCGTGCAGGAGCGGGGCTGTCCCGGCCGAGTCCCGCTCCGAGCGCCCATGGAGGGTGCGGGGAGCCGGGGTGCCCCCAGCCTGCGCCCCCCGCCCCGCCTCGGCCCCGCGGCCCCTTCCTGCCCATGCTCCCCGCGCCCCTCCCGGCCCTGCCGGTCCCGGCCGCGGGCTCCGTGTGCCTCGGGCCGCGGGCCCCGTGTGCCTCCGGCCGCGGGCCCCGTGTGCCTCCGGCCGCGGGCTCCGTGTGCCTCCGGCCGCGGGCCCCGTGTGCCTCCGGCCGCGGGCCCCGTGTGCCTCCGGCCGCGGGCTCCGTGTGCCTCGGGCCGCGTGTGCCTCGGGCCGCGGGCTCCGTGTGCCTCCGGCCGCGGGCTCCGTGTGCCGCGGGCTCCGTGTGCCTCGGGCCGCGGGCTCCGTGTGCCTCCGGCCGCGGGCTCCGTGTGCCTCGGGCCGCGGGCTCCGTGTGCCTCGGGCCGCGGGCTCCGTGTGCCTCGGGCCGCGGGCCCCGTGTGCCTCCGGCCGCGGGCCCCGTGTGCCTCCGGCCGCGGGCTCCGTGTGCCTCGGGCCGCGGGCCCCGTGTGCCTCCGGCCGCGGGCCCCGTGTGCCTCCGGCCGCGGGCTCCGTGTGCCTCCGGCCGCGGGCCCCGTGTGCCTCCGGCCGCGGGCTCCGTGTGCCTCGGGCCGCGGGCCCCGTGTGCCTCCGGCCGCGGGCTCCGTGTGCCTCCGGCCGCGGGCTCCGTGTGCCTCGGGCCGCGGGCCCCGTGTGCCTCCGGCCGCGGGCCCCGTGTGCCTCGGGCCGCGGGCCCCGTGTGCCTCGGGCCGCGGGCTCCGTGTGCCTCCGGCCGCGGGCTCCGTGTGCCTCGGGCCGCGGGCTCCGTGTGCCTCGGGCCGCGGGCCCCGTGTGCCTCCGGCCGCGGGCTCCGTGTGCCTCCGGCCGCGGGCTCCGTGTGCCTCCGGCCGCGGGCTCCGTGTGCCGCGGGCTCCGTGTGCCTCGGGCCGCGGGCTCCGTGTGCCTCCGGCCGCGGGCTCCGTGTGCCGCGGGCTCCGTGTGCCTCGGGCCGCGGGCTCCGTGTGCCTCGGGCCGCGGGCCCCGTGTGCCTCGGGCCGCGGGCCCCGTGTGCCTCGGGCCGCGGGCTCCGTGTGCCTCGGGCCGCGGGCTCCGTGTGCCTCCGGCCGCGGGCTCCGTGTGCCTCGGGCCGCGGGCCCCGTGTGCCTCCGGCCGCGGGCTCCGTGTGCCTCCGGCCGCGGGCTCCGTGTGCCGCGGGCTCCGTGTGCCTCGGGCCGCGGGCTCCGTGTGCCGCGGGCTCCGTGTGCCTCGGGCCGCGGGCTCCGTGTGCCTCCGGCCGCGGGCTCCGTCTGCCTCCGGCCGCGGGCCCCGTGTGCCTCCGGCCGCGGGCCCCGTGTGCCTCCGGCCGCGGGCTCCGTGTGCCTCGGGCCGCGGGCCCCGTGTGCCTCCGGCCGCGGGCTCCGTGTGCCTCGGGCCGCGGGCCCCGTGTGCCTCCGGCCGCGGGCCCCGTGTGCCTCGGGCCGCGGGCTCCGTGTGCCTCCGGCCGCGGGCTCCGTGTGCCTCCGGCCGCGGGCTCCGTGTGCCTCGGGCCGCGGGCCCCGTGTGCCTCCGGCCGCGGGCTCCGTCTGCCTCCGGCCGCGGGCTCGGTGTGCCTCGGGCCGCGGGCTCCGTGTGCCTCGGGCCGCGGGCCCCGTGTGCCTCGGGCCGCGGGCCCCGTGTGCCTCCGGCCGCGGGCCCCGTGTGCCTCGGGCCGCGGGCTCCGTGTGCCTCCGGCCGCGGGCTCCGTGTGCCTCCGGCCGCGGGCTCCGTGTGCCTCGGGCCGCGGGCCCCGTGTGCCTCCGGCCGCGGGCTCCGTGTGCCTCGGGCCGCCCGGGGGGCGCTGACGGCCCTGCCCTGCCCCTGCCCCGTGGCCCCGGGCCCGGCCCGAGCCGCGCGGAGCCGCCGCGCCGGTCACCAGGGGGTAGCATCGGCCCGCGGGCCCCGCTGCTCGGCACGGCTCGGCACCGCACGGCGGCTCCTCCCGCTGCCCCGCTCCTCCCATTCGTGCCGCTGCCCCGGCCCCGCGCCTCCTCCCGCTGCCCCGGCACGCGGGTCCCTCCGCCGCGTGTCCCTCTCTGTCGCTCTGCCCGTTCCCCTGCAGCTCCCGATCCCCTCGCTCCTGCTGCGTCCCCTGGCAACGCCCCGATTTGCCCGTGCCAGGGCCCAGCCATCGGTTTCTTTTCCAAAGCATTTCGATACGTGTTCCTAAAATCGCATTTCCGTAAGCGAACCCAAACCTGTATTTCACTGCGGGCCCCACCCCCGCTGTCAGGTCGCATAGCAAAAACCATCCGTTCCCGGATTCGGTCCTTTTCAGACCGTAAGGTCAGTGATTCAAGTGGACGTTAAACTAATCCAGACAGACAAGGCGGTTATGGCTGTCTGGTGGCTCTTCTGGAAACCTCCACATCCTTTCAAATTCCTCACGGAGATCGGGCCACCCACCCATCAGGGCTGAAGCCTGTGTTCCCCTGGCTGCTGCCCCAGACCTGCCTCCTCACCCAGGGCACAGGGATGGGTCCTCTGTCTGTGCCAACACTGTGGATCATGCATGTCCTGGGGACAGCCAGGACAGGGCAAACAGGCCACCAGCGCTCCAGAGGAGCTCTCTAAGAGTGGCCAGTGCAGTGCCAAGCTCGGAAAAGCAAATGAAGACACTCCCAGTTGCCAGCTAAATTTAGATTTCTCTCAAAAATTACTTTAAAAGCAAGGAGAAGGACCTTGCTGAGCATGACTGATCACTGCACTTCATGAACCATGCACTCAGGTCTTTGTTGCCTCCAAAGCAGTTCCTGCATCTTCTGCAAGCATGAATCCTATGGATTTATACTAAATGCTCTTCAGCCTTGTTAGCAACAGCTAGTGAGACAATCAGCACGTGCTAAAGTCCTGCTCTGACAGTGCAATCAATTAAATATCAATTAATCAGTTAATCAGTACAGAGGATACAGACAACAAGGCTGTGATGGCCAGTTTCTAACCCTGCATGTTTCATGCTAGTCCCACGCATGCAGCTTGACAGAATTCTTATTTTCTTGCTGATTTCAGGATGGGTTTCAGGCTGGGATTTCCAAGCTGTGGGGCAGAGCTGGGCCAGTATTACCAGGGCATTCCCACAGGCACCCACAAACAGAGCTAAAGAGCTTCCTTCCTCCACATCTCCCGTGTTTGCACGTTCTACCATGCCCATTTTCAGACACAGAAATCACAGAGAATTTGGAGAAAAAAGTGTTCAAGAATTTTGGAATTTGCTCCTGAAAAGGATGAAACTAAATTTGCTGTGGAAGCTGTCTCAAATTCCCAGCTGTGGCAATAGGACAGATGCCAAAGCCATGGTGTCCCAGACCTTGCTCTAAGGAGTCTGTCTCCAGAGCATTCCTTGTTCTTCCTGCCTTTCTCCTTTGCTCTGTGACCTTTCACACTGGGACATCTCCCCATCTGCGTCCTTTCACCCTGTGAACCCCTGAACACTTGTGCCAGTAAAGCCAGGACAGGTGGCCCCAGAGACCTTTTCACCTCATTTTGTCCTGCCTGTGCCTTAACCTGATTTGGATGTGTCTGTGATGTGAGTGATACACCTACCCAGAGCCCGAGACCTCCAGAAGCCACTGCTCGTTTCCATAGACCCCCATAAATGGATAACTGGCTCTTTTAATCTTGTTACTAAATTGTAATGGAATTATCCCTCTAATCCTTTGGAGCAAGAGCAGAACTCAGCCACCAATATAAAATTAAAAAAAAAAAAAACCTGCAGTAATCATAGATTTTTAAAGTATTTATTTTGTGCTGCTCTCAGATAGGCTGTATGTAAAATTTTATTTCTGAGGAATAATGTCACATAGTGCACATTGTGGCTGCTCTGTCATTAAGTCCTTTTTAATCTGCCATGTGTGTGGAGGTGCAGTGCCTTCCCATCACAGCTCCCTCCTGCCAGACTCCCCATTAATGGCGTTAGGGGATTATCAGAAAGAGGCAGAATTACCCAGCTACAGGAGGTTTTTGCTCTGATCTGCTTAGCAGCCCAGGCCATTCCAGGGCAGGAGGGCTCAGCGTGTAAGCCTGTTTCCTTCTCAGGACCATGTGCTCCTCACTGCTCTATTTTCTCACAAGAAACTTTCTAGCTGCTAAATCTGTTTAGAGTGATTGGTTCCTGCTGCTGCTCTGTCTGTCTGTCTGTCTGTCTGTCTGCTTCCTCACAGGCAGGAGCTGCCAAGTTGGGCTGTTGGCACTGCTGGCAGTGGGATGGGAGGCAGAGATGGAGCCAGCAGCAACGCTGGGAGCTGGGGCTGCCTGGGCATTGTCACAGCAAGCAGGGCAAAAGCACATTTATCCAGAAACCCCTGGCAATAGGATGGGGGATGCAGCTGGCTCTGGAGCCTGAGGTACCTGGTGCCATCAGGAAGAGGCAGCTGGTGCTGCTACGGTCAGTGCACGGAGCCATCCTGCTGTCACCCACGCCGTGCTGCCTCCGAGCTGCACTAACAGGTTCTGCTCATCCCCGCCCGGCCACGCTCCCAAACCCCGACTGCGAGGAGGGTGGTGGCACAGAGATGGGGCTGGGCAGGGGAGGTGGTGGCACAGAGATGGGGCTGGGCAGAGGAGGGTGGTGACACAGAGACGGGGCTGGGCAGGGGGAGCTGGTGGCACAGAGATGGGGAGTGAGCAAAGGAAGGCGGTGGCAGAGAGATGGGGACTGGGCAGAGGAAGGCAGTGACACAGAGATGGGGCTGGGCAGGGGGAGGTGGTGGCACAGAGATGGGGACTGGGCATCAGAGGCTGCAGCCAGGCTGGGCCAGCACAGTGAGAGGGGCTTTGTTTCCCACAGCACAACCCTGCTGGTGTGGGTGCACAAGGGAAATCACCTGGCTGGTGCAGGAACACCCCCTGCAAACAGACAGGACATGGCCAGGAACACAAGGCCATTCCTGTGATGGTGTGAGGAGCTGCAGCCCTGGTTTGCTCCCGCCTGGCACGTGGGCGAGGCAGGCAGTGGGAGAGCAGAGGGTGAGGGACGTGCCAGCGTCCTGTCACAAAGCATTTGCTGACCTTTCCATAAATATTCCTCAGAAAGGCTAAGTGCCCGGGTCAGTTGCGAGGTGCCGCGCCCAGCGCTGTGCCGGGGGCTGCTGCGACAAACGGCAGCTGAGCTGAGCTGAGCTGAGCTGAGCTGAGCTGAGCACTGCGGCCCTGCCAGCGCGTGGGGGCTGCTGCTGGCACTGCCTGCCTGGGCAGGTGAGGCTTCAGGGGAACCAAGGCAGTTCTGCCCTCAAACAAGTGAATGCTGCGGAATGCAAGACATTTATGAAATGCTGCTTCCCACTTGATGGCTTTGCCTGGATTTTCTAACCCTAAATTAAAGAGGTCTTGTCCGTTCCCATTGAAAACACCGGATATGAAGTGGAAGGAGTTTAGTGGAAGGTCACATCACCTGACTGAAAACAACATTACATGAGGAGAAACAAAGGGCTTCACTGGCATGATTTAAAATATGACGTGTATTCCCTCTTTTTTTGTCATTTGATGGCAGAAATTATAACATGGAAATGAAAGCTTGGAGATTCATACAGTGAATCTAATAGCCCAGGCCCTGAAAAAACTGTGCTGCTACATTGGATCACTCCATAAGCACAGTCTGTCAGGAGGATGTCTGTGGCTGGCATGCACTTTACCAGTTCTAACAGTCTGCAAAAAACCTCCTGGCTTCTGCCATCAGCTTAACTCTGGGTCACCCTGGCCCAGCTTGCAGCGGTGAAAAGGGAGCAGATTCGATAGCACCTGGTGACAGATCCACATGGGAGTGTCTGAGCAGAGGAGGCTGCGCTGGCTGAGCTGGGCTGGAGTGGAGCAGCTGCGGCCGCGGCTCCCCGTCCTGGCACGCTGGCCTGGCCGCGCCTGTGAGCAGGCAGGCCGTGGGGAGGGAGGCAGGGCAGAGCCTTGCTGCGCCACGAGCCTTCAGCACGCTGCCCTCTCCATGCCCAGCAGCTGGCACGGCCCGGCAGGGCTTTCCTGAGCTCTGCCCCTGCTCTGCTCCAGCGCTGTGTGCGGCTGTGCGCGCTGCTCCTGCCCGGCTCCCCTGATCCCCTCCTGCTTCCTGGGGGTGCTGGCACAGACCCTGCGTTGCCAAAGGTGGTGTCAGGAGCTCGACACCCGCTCAGAAATGTGGGAATGCTGCGGGGGCTGGCAGCAGCGGGCTCGCTGTGCCCCCGTGCTGACACCAGCCCGCGGTGGGCTGGGGCTGCTCCGTGACAGGGAGCGCAGGAATGCTGTGCGTGGGAATGCCTCGGGCCCCCGCCTGCAGAGATTTATCGACGTGCTTAACTCTTAGCAGATGAGAAATCCCATCGGGACTATGCATATGCTACAGGTTAAAGACAGGCATAAAGCTTTGAAGAGTCTAAATCTTGGATTATAAAGATTATAAATTTTCAGAGGACAAGGACAGCGTCTGTCTGGATGGCAGCAGGGTCCTGCAGGTGAAGGACAGGTCCTGCCTGCAGCTGCACCACCTCACCTTCCTCCCCCGGCGGGTTCCTGGTGCCAGGACTGCCCCAGTGTGCTGCCCTCTGGGTGCCTGGCATGGCTGAGGAGGGCTGGGCAGGCTGGTGCTCGTGGTGTGGTGGCAGGGGATGCATTCCGCAGCACACCGGCCTCAGCAGCCCAGAGGGAAGGGAATGCAATGAGAAACAGATGATTTATCCATTCCTGGAGCGCTCAAACTCATCACCAGGACTGTGGGGCAAGTAGCAAGCACCTGGTGACCAGCACAGCCCAAGGGTGACCAGCACAGCCCAAGAGTGACCAGCAGAGCCCAAGGGTGACCAGCAGAGCCCAAGAGTGACCAGCAGAGCCCAAGGGTGACCAGCAGAGCCCAAGAGTGACCAGCACAGCCCAAGGGTGACCAGCAGAGCCCAAGAATGACCAGCACAGCCCAAGAGTGAACAGCACAGCCCAAGAGTGACCAGCACAGCCCAAGAGTGACCAGCAGAGCCCAAGGGTGACCAGCAGAGCCCAAGGGTGACCAGCACAGCCCAAGAGTGACCAGCAGAGCCCAAGAATGACCAGCACAGCCCAAGGGTGACCAGCAGGGCCCAAGGGTGACCAGCAGGGCCCAAGGGTGACCAGCACAGCCCAAGGGTGACCAGCAGAGCCCAAGAGTGACCAGCAGAGCTCATGGGTGACCAGCACAGCCCAAGAGTGACCAGCAGAGCCCAAGAATGGCCAGCACAGCCCAAGGGTGACCAGCACAGCCCAAGAGTGACCAGCAGAGCCCAAGAATGGCCAGCACAGCCCAAGGGTGACCAGCAGGGCCCAAGGGTGACCAGCAGAGCCCATGGGTGACCAGCACAGCCCAAGGGTGACCAGCAGGGCCCAAGGGTGACCAGCAGAACCTAAGGGTGCAGGGCTTCACATGGGCATCAGCCCCTTGCCTGCTGCAGCCATGCCAGGGAGAGCTGATACAGCAAGAACTGAACACAAAGCTGGGGCTGTGCCCGAGCTTTGCCAGGGCAGCCTTGCCCAGGTGCCAGGCAGCAGAGCCATGGTGCAGGTCTGCTGTTGGGGGTCCCAGCTGAGCCCCAGTGACCCAGCCCTGTCACAGGGAATGCCCCAGCATGGGAGTGCCACCAGCCACCCAGCTTTGCTGGGGACCATTTCCAAAAGATGGAGCAAGGAGAAACCATTTCCTGCTACTCTGTACTTTTAATCCATATTTTCACAGCTCTGCCTGTCCTAAATCCCGAGCAGATGGTGCAACTCAGCCCAGCTCCTCAGTTTGATGATCCCTGGGGCCTTCCTGCAAAGTGTACATTTCAAAGGATAATTCCACGAGCACTTCTTACCCTGATCTGGAGCTTTCTGAGCACCCGTGTCCTTCATCCCTCTTCACAGCCCCGCCCTGCCTCAGCGCAGCTTCCACCGGGGTTCCCTTTGCATTTAAAAGCTTGGCGGAGTCACAGGCTCCTACGGCCTTTGAAGCAAAGGGAGCTCTGAAGTGCAAGAACCGAAAGAAAAGCAAAAAGAGAAAAGGAGGAAAATCCCCTTACGAGTTCCCTGATTTATCCTGCAGAATCCGGGCCACCCCCAGCGCCCGAGCAGGGTAAGAAGCTGTCCCCCAGCCCGGGGTGACACCGTGACACAGAGGAGCCCCTTCCCCACACCGACAGCCCCTTTTTGTGCTCGAGGAGCATTTCTGCACTAACAAACCCCGTTTGGTAATTGTGTTGCAAAAGCCTCGCTCTGAATATTTAATAGAATTATTGCTAGTTATCAGCGCGGGGAGGTGATAAATCACTGCCGCCTTTGCCCACCACCAGCCAGAGCCGTTAGTGGGATTCAATCACGGTTCCCACCCTGCCCTCGGGCCGGGATGACCATGAATTAAAAAGCAAAACAAACAATCATCCTTTCCCCCACACCCGTCTGGCTGCCCGGGCTCCATCCCGAGGAAACGAAGGCGCAGCTCTGGGCTGGGTCCGCCGCCCCCGGCCCCGCTCGGCCCCCTCCCCGCGGCAGCGAGGTGATCTTTTAGCTGCCCTTTGTCTCGGGAAAAAAATTAATTCTCATTTGCATTACCTCGACTAAATGTCACCCACCGATATTTTGTTAGACATTAGCAATGCTGGCAGAGAGGGGCACGGGATAATTGCGTTCTGCCTAGCGCTGGGATTTACATAATTTCAGACAGCAATTAAAGAATCCCTGGGAATTTTTTTTTCCCTTCCAACCTCTCCTACAAAGAAAGTGTTCGTTTACATTAAGCGCTCAGCTCCTCGCTGTTCATTTGCATAAAATTAAAGGTTTTTGTGTTCTGGAACAGCAGGGTAACATTTAAAATTCCGTTTCAAAAAGCTCACCTTAGAATAATAAAATGTTAATATCATTTCACGGGCTGGAGAAGGTTGCCAGCTGCCTTTCACTTCAAACTTTTACCCAATACTAACTGTTAGGGTGGGTGATATTATTTTTTTTTTTTTTTTTTTTGTTAAGATATAAACTTGAAAAAGTGGAGGGCTGTGAATGTGCCTGTGGATAGGTCTCTTCAGGGCTACTCCAGAGCAGAATGTTTGTTTACTCCATAGTTTTTTAATTAAAAAATCATGCAAAAGAGCAGCAGCGGAATATTACAGGCTTTAATGTGCCGTCATACTCCATACTAGGAGCGGAAATGCAATTTGGACCGAACCTCGTTCATTTGCATCCACGGAGCACCGGTGAGCTCCTCGGGGGCTGCGGTGCCGCAGGGGCCGGGGGGAGCTGAGCTGAGCTGAGCCCCGCTCCTTGCTCCCGGCTGGGGGGTCCCTGCAGGCCCCCTCCCCTCCTGCGGGATCCCCTGCAGCCCGGGGGTGGGGGGCTGCCGAGGGGCGGCACTTGGCACCCACCCATGACAGCGTCCCGGCCCCTGGAACTGGGGCTCCCCGCCTTTCATCCTCCCTGGAGCCGGGGCTCCCATCCACGGCAGCCTCCGGAGCCCTGGAATCGGGGCTCATACCCCAGACCCTCCCTGGAATCGGGGCTCATACCCCAGACCCTCCCTGGAATCGGAGCTCATACCCCAGACCCTCCCTGGAATCGGGGCTCCCATCTCCCGGACCCTCCCTGGAATCGGGGCTCCCATCTCCCGGACCCTCCCTGGAATCGGGGCTCCCATCTCCCGGGCCCCTGGCACTGGGGCTGCCACCCCCGCACGCTCCAGGGCCTCTCGCTGGGCTCTGCCCGGAGCCCGCAGTCACCGAGGAGCGGGGTGGGCGCTCGGGGGGCTCCGAGCCCCCGTGTGCGGGCCAGGGCTGGGAGCCGGGGCCGCTGTCCGAGCTGCAGCTCCCGCAGCCATCAGCTGCCTTCGCTCTGAGCCCTCTGGCAGCTCCGAACAATAAAAAATGGCAAAAACAATTTAAAAAAGAATCCTTCCGTTGGAGGATGGCACTGCTGAGGTCCCTGGGTGACCTTGCTGGTGTCACCAGGGTGTCCCACCTGGGCAGGCAGCTGTGACAGCACCGCCCGTCCCGGGCACTGCTCTGGCCCTGCCCACCCTCACCTGTCCTGTCCCTGCCCACCCTCACCTTCCCTCGCCCCCGCCCCGTGTCCCTGCCCGGTGTTCCTGCCCGGTGTCCCCACCGTGTCCCCACCGTGTCCCCGCCCGGTGTCCCCACCGTGTCCCCGCCGCTTTCCCTCCGGAGGGACTCGGGGAGCAGGCGAGCAGGGAGCACATCTTCCACCTGGCGTCCTCTTGCCTGCCACCATTTGGGGCTGCTGTAGGATTGTAGCAAAAAGCGTTTCATTAAAAATGAATCGGAATCCCAGCCGTTGTGGGAGGACAGCGAGCACAGCCTGCAGTCCCTGGTGCCCGTGTGGATTCCTGCTCAGTCTGCAGCCGCTGGAGCTCCCCCGTGCCCGCGATGCTGCCCCGTTCTCTCGTTGATGGGCACGGGCAATCCGCACCTTTGCGGTGGCACGGCCTCAGGCTCAGGCTCACGAGCACCCAGCTCTCCAGCAGCTGTGAATGTTCTCCAAACTGCCCTGTATTCCCGGCAGGTGGAATTGTCCCGGTACCAACGGTACAGAGCAGATCAGCGTGCCCTGTCCTTCGCAGCAGCTCTCACAGGCGGAGCCGTGCCAGTCCCGTGCCAGTCCCGTGCCAGGCAGTGTCCTTGTCACCCTTGTGTCCTGCCTCCTGCCAGGACGCATCCCCAGCTCCTGTGCTCCTGACACGCTGCTCCTGGCAGGCTTTGAGAGCCCAGCTGCTGCGGGGGAACAAAGCAACAAGAGGCAGCAAAGCTGAGCATGAGGAACGAAAGGTTTTACTTGGGCAGGAGCGGAGTAACCCCAGGAAGCAAACTTAAAAATGTGAAGGAAAAAAGATTTACTTTGGAATTTGTCCTAGGAAAAGTCTTTAATTCCTTTTACGTTTTTTCATTTCAAAATTTGTTTTCATTACTTTTACATTATTTTATGACATCAGTAGTAGCGCATAATGTGACCTGTCATATCATGTCAAGTCATGTCATAATATGCATAATAGTAGAGAAGTGCATAATATTACATGTCATATTGACGTAATCAGAATATTCTATTATTATTGACTTCGTCAAACTAATTATAAAAAAGGCATGAAATACTTTGCTGAAGAAAATAAGATTTAGAAGGTGCAACCTACAAAAATTAGTTATTTCCCTTTGCAGCCACATTTTTAGGTATTTTTAATGCATTTTTATGAAAATATTTACATTTGCATATTTTTACACCATGTTATGCATAGCTGTATGTAACTCCATGGAAAAATGGAATAAGATGAATTAAAACAGTCCAAGTCAAATTTTCTGCTTGAAACTATTACTTTTTTTTTCATAATAGACAATTCTCAAAACAACAATCAGCAAATTCTTCTGCATGTGAAATCTAAAAGTCCCTCTTGTGAAACCCCTTCCTGGGAGCAGCAGCTGTAAACAAGACTCTGTGTGTTTGTGTGTGTCCAGAGCCAGGCAGTGGAGCTGGGGAGGGGCTGGGGGAGCTGCGAGGGGCTGGACAAAAGGGGGCTCAGGGGGCTCTTCTGCCTCTGCACAGCTCCTGACAGGGGAGGGGTTGGGCTCTGCTCCCTGGGAACAAGGGACAGGACAAGGAGCACCAGGGGATGTGCAGGTGTGGCCCAGGGGATGTGCAGATGTGGCACCTGGGGATGTGCAGATGTGGCACCTGGAGAGGTGCAGGTGTGGCCCAGGGGATGTGCAGATGTGGCACCTGGGGATGTGCAGGTGTGGCACCTGGGGATGTGCAGATGTGGCAGCTGGGGATGTGCAGGTGTGGCACCTGGGGATGTGCAGGTGTGGCAGCTGGGGATGTGCAGGTGTGGCACCTGGGGATGTGCAGATGTGGCACCTGGAGAGGTGCAGATGTGGCCCAGGGGATGTGCAAGTGTGGCACCTGGGGATGTGCAGGTGTGGCACCAGGGGATGTGCAGGTGTGGCCCAGGGGATGTGCAGATGTGGCACCAGGGGACATGCAGGTGTGGCACCTGGGGATGTGCAGGTGTGGCACCTGGGGACGTGGGTTCGTGGTGGCCTTGGTGCCACCTGGGGCTGGACTGGGTGATCCTAGAGGGTTTTCCCAGCCTCAGTGATCCCACCAGTCTCTCTGGACAGACCCTGCAGAGCTGCTGGCAGCTCGTGGTGCCCGGGGAGGGCAGTGCTGGGGGTCCCTGCAGGTGTGACACCCCACCTGGTGCCCTGCAGAGCCCGTGCCCCTCGTGTGTCACAGCCCTGCTGCACACCCGGAGCCCCCCGGGGTTTCTAATTGACTCGACACCTTATAAATTGCCAAACTTGGTTGTGATTGCTGTGAAGAATGGTACTTTAAAGGACTCAATATCTCTATATCTCCCTTTGATAAACATTGGCTTTCTGAGCTTAGATCTTATTTATTTACCCTTGGAGCAGGTTCATTACTATGTATTAGGTAGATATGACATATTTATGGAAATATGGGGACTCTTTGTGGAATATATTAAGATTAAATAAATCATTGACTATGTGGTCAAGAACTACAGCAATCCTGATGAATGACTCCATGATTTTTTTCTGAATCCTTGCATAATTTTAAGAGCCATCCCCTTTGTCTCCCTGGACTCCCGCAGAACTTCCTGCACCACCCGGCCCACGCTGGGGAAGGCAGGACGTGCACCTTGCACGGGAGGCAGCCCCAGGTCCCAGGTGGCCCATGGGGAAAGCACCTGAGAGGCTGCCAGACACAGAAACCCACCCCTGGGAACCTGCTTAGCAGCCTGAGAAATGGTTCCGATTTGGTTATCCCACATCCCAGCCTCTGTGATCTGCCGTGTGCATCCATTAGCCAATAAATTTACATATCTAATGGCACAATTCCCCAAATTAGTGATAATTACATTTAAAGCAGCTATTTTGATACAAACCAAGGAGAGCCACGGCTAATGACATCAGTGTGATTTCCTGTGCCCCACGGCCTCAGTACAGGCCCTGGAGATGGGCAGAGCACAGTCCATGGAGCCAGAGCTGCCTGCTGGCTCGGGCCATTCCTCCTGCACCAGGTGCCTTTGCTCTCCAGCCCTGCTGCCCCTGCTGCCCTGGCTGCCCCCCTGGGCTCCTGCAGGGCCGGGCACGGGCTGGGCATGTGCCACCTGTGCCTTTGGCTCAGGACAGCCAGCAAACACCTGCAAATACTGCGGATTCTTAAGGGTAGTTAAGTAGCAAACTATCTGTTGATAATAAAATTTGCTTGCTTCTCACAGATATCCAATTTGCCTACTATCCAAAGAAAGGAATTGGGTGTCTGCTTCCTAAATTGTTTTAATCTCTGGCAAAGAGTGCTTCTGGCAGAGTCCCTCAGCTGGAAAATAGGAAATGAGTTAGAAACAACAGACAAACGTGAATAATGCAGAGCTTAAGATGTCTGATCATGATCTTGAGGAGAGAACTTTAAATAAATTCCTCAATCCACCTGCCTGTGGTCCCCTGGGAAGGAGTGCACTCCTCCTGGGGAGAACGCCAGGTCAGGTCTGGCAGTGATGTGCACTCCCACAGCGTGGGAGCAAGGGGCACGTGGCAGAGGGGCCTTGGTGCCACCCGGCCAGGCCCGGGGGTGCCCACGGTGCTGGGCACTGACAGGATCCCGTGGGCTCCAGCAGCTTGCCCAGCCTTTAATGACGTGAGTGTTTACCATGATTGTTTCTCCATGTTCCCTCGAGGGCTCATGCACATCCCCTGCTCTGAGCCCCCAGCACTGCCCACACTCACACCAGTGCTGCCAGCAAGGGCTGTGGCTCCTGCTGCCCCCCGTTCACCCACCCAGGTGCCCCTCACCTGTCCCCTCCTGTGCCCGGGCCACCTGCACATCCCTGCCATCAGGCTGCACCTTTGCTGTAGCTTTATAAATATTCTCTCAAAAGATCCTCAGATGTTTTCCACAGTAGCATGAAAGCATTGCTAGATATCACGGGATCCTGGGGGAAAACCCCTCTGGCTGTTGTCCTGCTGCGAGGCTCTGTGTTCTGTGTCTCTGCAGCCACGTTATTCCCTCCCTGTGGTGCTCCCTGAACTCCTCCATGCAGGTGGGCATGCAGGTGCCCCCCAGCGCCCCATGGCAGCCCCTGCCCAGGCTGGCCCTGCCCCGTGCCCCAGGCTGGGCCCTGGCACGGCCCCCAGACCCACCCCTGTGCTGGGCAGCCTGCTGCTCCAGAGTGGATCCATCCCTCCTCTGCTCACAATCCCCACCCTCCCGTGAGGGCAGGCATCCTGGGGCTGCACGATGGCATAGCCGCCCTGAACACAGAGGAAATGCTCCTTCCCATCATGCTAAGTGAAACAATTCAAACCGGGAAAATCTTGATAAAAGTTTAATTAGGAAAACGGACTCCATCTGTAACGTATCCCTGCTCTCCCCATGTATTAACCCTTTTGCCATAAATCTGCCACCCTTGAAGAAACCTGCCTTCCTCACAAAACCTACTCAGGGTTCACATTATTTTAATCAGTTAGAGGGGTTTAATACATTATTGATTTTTAGGAGAATTGAAAAAGCTCCCGTATTAAGTCCAGGTTGCTTATTCTTTCTGTATATGACATTCAGGTACTTGTGAAAAATTATACCAATTATGAAATCAGCCATTTACTGCTTCAAAGTGCAATCAGTTGTCACACTGGAAAGCACTTGCTCCTGAATATTATTAGTTGGGCTATGTGCACAGGAAAGTGCTGAGAGGAAAGACTTTAACCAAAGGGCAATTGCATGAAATTTACTTAGAAATAGCTATTTATCACCCTTGGATTTCCTACTGTTCAAATCCACTGCAGACACTTTATGGAATGAAACAGCCATCTCACCAACGTAACTCAGCCAACTGAGGGGTTTTTTCCTCACTGACATTAAATGAAAAATTTAGAAGTCATTGTAACAGCTTAAAGATGCATTATCCTTTTTGATGTGCAATTTTAACTTCATATCAAAAGCCATATAAAATAACCCCCGCACAAACACAAAAAAGGAACTTTTAAAAGTTTTATGACATGTAGTACATCTTACCTTTTATGCATCTACCAGGCACAGCTTCTCCTGCTGTTCTCAGAGACCATTACGTGATTACCACGATGGGGGAGAAAATATTGCCAGAGCAGAGGCAGCCAAAGGGAGGATTGGGCTCTGGAGCCTGGGAGACACAGGGGAGCTGAGCCTCACCACGCCTGCAGAGGAGAGCTGCCCCCAGAGCAGCTTCAGCTGTGTCACAACTGCCACCATTAATGGGCTCTGCTGCAGGCGCTGGAGTGAGAGGCAACATAAATTACAGACAGGACGCTCAGGAGAAATTCCTTGCTCGGTACAGATGTCCTGTCTGCTTGTTTTCCAGGGCAAACAAGAATTTTGGAAGGCAAGGGCAACCTCTGAAAGCAGGAATGGACCTGGTCAGCCTGGGAGGGCTGGCACAGCAGCAGGGTCGTGCAGGACCAACAGGAATTTGATTAGTGACTGTGTTATTTGCCACAGTCAAACCCCACACTCAGGGAAACGGGCAACTTCAGAATTATGCTGTTGTAGAGTTTCAGGCCCAAATGAAGAAGGGGAGAGGAGAGTCTCAGGGGAGCTGCTGCCCTGACACCAGCACTGTGTGGGCACCGCAGTGTCAGGCATGGGATGCTGCAAACTGCAGCAGCAATGCTCTTAACAGGTGATGCCAACCAAGCCCTAACAGCCAGCTTTACAGCACAGAAATAATGCAAAACCAGAACACTTATGATATTTTAACTTAGCAAAAGGATTGTTATAAGACCATTTAATTTAATAAATAGTAAAGTATTTATAAACGAACCATTTCATAAAGTGTTACCAATTTCTCACAGGCAATAATATGATTTGCACAAACGTTTGTCCTTGAGGCAATAGAAATTTTCTTTGCAAATCAATCCTTGCAGGGATTGTAATTAGTATCCGCTAAGGCAGCTCGCTGTACCTGTAGCTGTGCTGCTCCCGTGAAACCCTGATTGCTGCAAGCTCTCACACAAAGCCAACGACACAGAAGGAAAATGCGCACGTTGTCTAGACTATTCATTTTAATCAGGCAAGAGTGATTTTTTGTGGCCCATTTGATATGACTTTTACACAAGATACAACCTCGCTCCACAGGGGCTGGCAGAAAAGGTCAACACTGCTGTATAAAAATACATTTAAAGAAGGAGTTTAGAGAAGCAAAACCTGCAGCCAAGGCCCAGCACTGCTCAGGCAGAGCTGCAGATGTTGTGTCTGTGTGACTCCTGAGAAATTTATAGATTCATCAGTTTTTATTAAATGCACAAAATTTTAAAAAATTTGAGGACTTATTTTCTGTCCAGGATCCATAGGGACAAAAGCCACAATCCAGCTGTCCCTGGTCTGGGACATGCCACCCGTGGGTGCCCACATATCCTCTGGTGGCTGTCCCAGGATGCTGGCACCCCTGGCATGGCCACAGCCTCACTGGGAGCAGCTCTGCACTGACCCTGACATGGGGACAGGAGCCTCTGGCCCCTTGGACACAGCCTGAGGCAGGGCTGTCTGTCTGTCTGTCCGTCGGGGGGTCTGCCTGGAGCACCCCTCTGTCTCCAGCTGCACTCTGAGTGCCCCCAAACTGCACAGCAGGAGCTGGATTATTCTGTGAATAGGGTCTGAAATTCCAGCTGCAGGTCTGAGTCCCAGCTTTAATCATGCCATTCATCATCATTACCCACAGCCACTCCACTGGCTGCCCCAAAGGCAGCGGCAGGGGCAGGGGCTGATGCTCTCTGTCCCTTTCTCCCTCTGAAGGAGGAGAAGCCAGGCGTCAGTAAGATCATTGATCTGGAGCGTTCCTGTCCTCCTGAGCAAGGAGGACGTTAATTTATCACAGGTTGGAGAAAACCCAGTCTTTAAATTCTCTGCTTGCTGTTAATTAAACAAAAACCAACTGTGTTTGCTAAGGCTCGCTCCAAGGGCCCAGCTGCCCTGGCACAGCCTATCCTGGGGCACTGGGGTGATCCCTCTTCTGTCCCCGCTGCACAAACACCAGGACAGGGGTGGCTGCACCTGCCTGCTGTGCCTCAGGGCCCTCGTGTCCCCTGAGTGCATTATCTGTGTAGGACGGTGCAGGGATGAGGAGGGGCTCCTTTGGAAAGGGCAGAATCTCCGCTGTCCGCAGAGGAAACTCCAGCCCCTGCAGCCCCCTCCCAGAGCAGCCACAGGTGCACGGAGCAAAACAGCCAAACCTGGCTGCAAGGCTGCCTGCAGATTCCCTCGGCATGCTCCAAGGTGTGAGGGAGAGATTAATCTTAATAATTACTGTCCTTAGCTTGCCTGGCCCCATCCAGGTGCCGGTGTCCCCCGGAATGTGCAGGTCTCCCATGCCCCAGCCTGCCCTGCTCTAGGGGCTGCAGCCAGCCTGCAGAGAACCCTCCATCCCAGCTGCCAAGCGCCTCGAGGCTTTTCCCCTCCTGTCCATGGAGTAAATGAAGTGGGGAGAGCAATACAGTGCGCGCTGGTCGAGACTGACAAGCTCGAGCCTCTCCTGGAGCTGCTGTGCTGGTATTAAACAGACAAGACAAGCTTGCAGTCAGTTATCGGCCAAAAAAATAATGAAGGAACAAGTCAGCAGAGCAAAGCCAAGTCCCCCGGACCAGCCAAGTGGAGAATTTAATTTCGCACAGGTTCCCGGCAGCAGTGTCTCGGTCCGCGGCCCGAGCGCTCCGATGGCTCCGGCTCCAGCTCCCGGCCTGCCCTGGGTGCCCTGGGTACCCCAACAGCTCCATCCAGCTCCCGGCCTGCCCCGGGCACCCCGAGCACTCCGATGGCTCCAGCTGACACTGCTGTCCCTGCCCCGGGTACCCTGAGTGCCCCAACAGCTCCAGCTCCCGGCCTGCCCTGGGTGCCCTCGCTGGGCTGGGGGTGCCGGGGGCACGGACTGCCCGTTCTGGCTGACTGCAGCCGGGCTGGGTCACTGCAGGGTGGCTGTGCCTGGCCCTGGTGCCCGAGGGGACGCCCACGGGTCCCTGCACGGCCATAGCAGGGGCAGGCACAGAGCGACAGGGACAGCAGTGCCAGGGCAGGGACAGGACAGGGGCAGTTTCTCCTCTCAGGGCCAGGATGGCAGAGCCAGAGGGAATTTCCCCTCTCAGAGCACAGAGCCAGGATGGCAAAGCCAGAGGCAGTTTTCCCTCTCAGAGCTCGGAGCAGTCCGTGCCCGCGGCCGGGCGGGCAGGGCTCGCAGGTGCCAGCAGCGCTGCCAGCAGCACCCGGGCAAAGCCGCACGGCACAAACGGGCTGGAGCGGCCGCCGCCTGCCCGGGAGAAATCCCGCAGCAATTCTCAGCTCCACACCGAGGTGTGCAGCCGAGGTACGAGCTCTGGAAGCGCTGGCAGCGCCTTGGCAGCGCGGGCAGGGCTGGGATGGATGCGCGGGGTGACCCCGCAGAACCGCTCCAAACAATCAGCGAGCGAGGGTCCTGGTGGGGAGAGCCCCCAGCGGGGGAAACAACCCCAGAGAGCTGAGCCAGCATCCTGCCTGCGCCCCGATTCCTCCTCTCGCAGCCCGGGCTCTGATCTATAGCGTGACTCGCTGGAGCGCCAGTAAAGCTTCAGAGATTGTTATGCTAAATGAGAGAAAAAGTAATTGCCTTTTCCCCATCTAGAACTCCAGATATATAACTTGGAGAAATATAATTAGCTGCTAACTTCAAAGATGCATTGGAATTTTTGTAATGGGCATTGAGACCCTGTATTAAAAAAAGCTAAAAGAAAAATGATACACTCCTTGTTGTAAATGGAATAAGACTTAAAGGTTTTAATTAGGATTCGCTGTGCATCTGCAGCTGGGAAAACAGAGAAATAGGAGAAATGACCTGCTAGTATCTTCCTGTTTGAAAAACACATATTGGGTAAGGAGCTTTCTGCAAAAATAATTGTGATACATTTCTGATTTATGAACAATAATCATCTATTATTAAAAATAAAATGCTCTTTTTACTCTATTTAAATAATTCCAAACAAATGGAGATTTTTGCAACAAAGACCTGGGGGTCTTGCCTGTTTGGCATGGGAACACGGGCACTATCACCCAGGAATGGTTGACACAGGTGTGTCCCTGGCTGGTGACATGGGCTACACCACTGCTCAGGACTCTCCCCAAGTGCCCCCATCCCTTGTTCCTGCCCATCCCAGTCCCTGCCCATCCCAGTTCCTGCCCATCCCAGTCCCTGCCCATCCCTTGTTCCTGCCCATCCCAGTCCCTGCCCATCCCTGGGTCCCTGCCCATCCCGGTCCCTGCCCATCCCAGTCCCTGCCCATCCCAGTCCCTGCCCATCCCTTGTTCCTGCCCATCCCAGTCCCTGCCCATCCCCGTCCCTGCCCATCCCGGTCCCTGCCAGCCCCAGCAGCCCGGGGGTCCCCAGGGAGGCTCGGGGGAGCTGGTCCCAGCAGCCCAGGGAGGAGCTGCCACCCCCGTGTGCTGTGTGGAGGACATGATACTGAGCACTGGTAATACAATTTATTTCCACTAGTGAGTGAATTGCCCATAATTCATGACAAGTAGAGCCTCGAGTGATGATGAAGGTCAGCCCATCAGATCTGGAAATAAATTGTATCCTATTACAGCTCCTATTAGAGGTCTATTTATAGCAGGGGTTTGCAAACTCCTGGAAGTTGGGAGGGGTTTGGGCAGGATTTTTGCTTTCTGCTTGGATAGGGCGGGTTTGAGGACATGAAAAACAGGTGTAAACAACCTGTGCTGCTGACACAAACCAGTGGCTGGGGTGGAGCAGCCTGCTTGCTGCAGAGGGACGCTGGCTCTGCAGTGACCAGGGGATTTAGGGGTGCCTGGGGCTGCAGGCACAGCCGAGGGCAGGGAAACCTGTACGGAAAATGCAGAAAAATGCACAGAAACGTGGGTGCTTTGAGGAGGCTGATCTAGAAAATGCCCAGATGATTCTTTTACACTGTCAGCATGGCTTGTATGTGCTGAGAGCGGAGCAGTGCCTCTCTCCTCTGTCCCGTGTTTACCCCTCTATTTACCATGCTGCCGTAATCCCCAGGTGATAGATAATGTGCAGGATGTGGTTTGCCATGGAAACAGAGCCCTGGTTCTTTACATTTTTAAAAAGATTAATATTTCTCAGCTCGGTTTCATTATTCCGATATTAAAAATCATCAGTTATGCAGCAGTGCCAGCCCTCCCGGGCCATGAGTGCCCCTTTGGGCACAGCTCTCCTGCGGGCAGGATGCCCGGGCACAGGGGGCAGTGGGACAGCACCTGGGGGCACCTTGGGCACGGCTCTCCTGTGGGCACAGGGGCTGTGGGACAGCACCTGGGGGCACCTGGGGGCACCTTGGGCACGGCTCTGCCCTGTGCAGCTGCAGCCAGGGGTGGGGCGCACCCTGACAATGCTCCAGGTGCAGGAACGGAGCTGCTGTGCCATTTCTGCCTCTGCTTTGCGTCCCAGCTCGGCAGCTGCAGAGAGCACCTCAAAACCCATTCAATGCCAGAGCTCCTCACCCCTGGCAAAGGAGGGTGATAGATTTTAATGGTGCCCTCTGTCTCCTTGAAAAATACCTGAACTCCCAGAGGACTGACTGGGGACAGAGTTGGATTTCCTATTCTTTGAAGGACACAGGTTTGGGGAAATGAGTGTACTCCTGGTGGGAATGCAGCAGCTTTTCCTTCCCCAGGGCACCATCCATGGAGGGGCAGGGGTGGGCACAGCAGCCCAGGTGTGCCCAGACAGGTGTGGAGAACCTGCTCGGGGTCAGGAGCATCCCTCATGCTGGAAATGCCTGAACTTCAGTTCCTTAAATGCAAAGAAATCAGAAAAACAGCTGTCTTTTAAACCTCATAAATCTGTACGGTAAAGTGTTTAGGCAAAACCATATTTTATTGTTTTTTGCTGTCAGAAACAAAGAATTAAGGGCCACGTGACTCAGTAATTGCTGTGGACTTTTTTTTCTGACAAGAAACATTAAACTTAAAACTGTATTAAAACCATTTGACAATTTTTATGCTTTAACAGCTGAGAGTGAATAATGTTTTTTGCATATAAAACACTTTCTCTTGTCAGCCTATAAAACTGTCAGAAATAAATTCATCAAAAAAGATTATATAATTAAAAATCACTACTTTTCTTTCTCTAGTTTAGTTGGAATTATTTGTTTGTCACTTTTTCAGGACTAAATTACGGCATTCAGAGACAACTTCCTTTGTTCAGACTATTGTGAAATGTATGATTCCTACAAAAGGAGCCCAGCTTTCTCCTCTAATGTATCAATTCAATATCACTTCCTAGAAAATACTTTCAGATAGTTCTGTTTCTGAAAAGTGATTTTATTCTGCCGAGGAGCAGGCCCAGTAATGGAAAGCTTCCAAATGTAGAAATATTTTTCATTATTGAGCTGCATATAATTTATGGAAAATTGCTGAATTAATTTTAGCAAAGTAAATCAGAAGCACTTCAGATTGCAAATTCTCTCTTACACGAGGGCCATACAGGTGCTTCAAAGCTAAAGGAGCAATATTGATTTTCACGGTACAGGATCAGGAGAGGCTGGTGGGCTCCTGTGGCCCAGCTGGGTGTGTGATCTGGGGACAGTGCCAGCCCTGCTCTCAGTTTGGAGCAGAGGGGCAGCCCCTCCTGCAGCCAGGGCAGCCGGGCTCTGTGAAGGAGCTCTCCTCACAGTGAGAACCTGTGGGCTTGTCAGAGCTGGCAGGGTTTGGGGTGACTGGGTTTTCAAGGCTGGAGCTAATAATGGTTTATTGATCCGCTGTTAAGTTATTGGAGCCCCAATGGAGGCAATAAGGTGACAGTGCCCGTCGCTGTCCTGTGGCTGCACCTCCTGGCACACAAGGGGGGCTGCTGGGGTGGCCCCTCCGTGGTGACCCCAGGGCCAGGCTGCATTCTGTCCCGGGGCAGCAAAGGGGCTGCTCTGAGGGGAGCAGAAGGGTGAGGGGGTGCTGAGTTTGGGGTTTGCTGGCTTGGTGCTGTTCTTCTGATCTGACACATCAGGAGATGCAGCAGTGCTGTGAGTGATGATTTAATAAACGGGGGGCGTGGGGAGAGGGGGGTCCAGGCTGGGATCACCGTTCCTGCTGCTCCCCAGGCTGGGCAGGTCCCACTCACCCCAGAGATGAGAGCAGAGGCTGAGCTGCTGAGTGTTGGCTCTTGGTATGGTAATTATGATCTGTGATTAATCCTGCCCATGCTGAAGAGCTGTGCAAGCCTTTTTCAGAGGGTTCATCTCCACGTTTGCCTCTGCTGTGGGTAATGCAAGCTGACGGGAGCTGCTGCGGAGGGCTCTGTGCCACGGAGCTCCCCATGGCAGGAGTCAGAGCCCACAGGGTGGGCTCAGCGTGGGCTCGGCGTGGGCTCAGGGTGCTCACCCGTGACCAGGGTTAACAGAGCCCAGCTTTGCCTCCTTCATCCTCCTGCCCACCCAGCACTGCGCTCCAAGAGCAGCGTGTGCCCTGTGGGCATTGCCATGCTGGGCTGCCCCAGCAGCCTGAGGAGCTGCCAGCCACAGCCCCGGAGCCCAGGCCCTGCCTCTGTCCATGCTCAGCCAGGAAATTCTTTTGCTGGCAAGATATATTTATTTGAGAAAAGCTGGAAATACCTGGGAAGTTTGCTGGACCTTCAGTAGCTCTACAGTCATCATTTAAGCAAGTTCATGCTCCATTAAAACCAGTTATTTAATACAATAATCATTCAATTAAAAACCTCTTGAAGCGCCTGCCAAAGCCTATTTGTATCAATACAATATTTTAATTGTAAATAGCAAAGTATGGTCCTGCCAACTGTGATTGTCAAGGAAACGTTCCCAAAATGAGTGCTCAGCCTCAGGGAGGCTCTGGCAGCAGAGCAAGGCTTGGGCAAGAGCTGGGAGAGCTCCCTGGGCCAGGAGCACCTTTCCAGCCCCCTGTGCCCCCCTTGGGGGGGTCCAGCCAGGCCCCAGCCCCCCGTGCCCCCTGAGCCACGCTGGGCAGTGCCAGGAGCCAGAGGGGTTTAGGAGCAGGACCCGTCCCAGTCCTGCTGCAGGGCTCTCTCCATGGACTCTCCCCCTGGCACCGATGGCACCAAGCCCAGGCTCAGTGCCCAGCAGCTCAGGGCACAGATCTGCAGCCCTGTGTGGGATCATCCCTGCTGCCACCCTCCCACACCCTGCACTGGCCTCCCTGCATAGGTGCCATCACATAAATATTCCAGTCACTATCGCTTACTGTCAGACCCAATTTAGAAAAGTACCTGTCTGTTACAAATATTTTATAGTACTTGAATATGCAATTTATGTAACATGCCCAGCAAAAGAAATCCATTATACAGTTTTGTCTGATTGAAATTCTGGCATCGTAACAGTAGGAAAAAATTAAATTATTCTAGAAAGTTGCAGTCCATTATGAAGACCTAACTGCTCTTCTCTGAGAAAGCTGCTGCTGCCTCAGTGGTGCCAGCACTGTGATGTGAGCCCTGCGTGCCCTGGCTTCGCTCCCACCTTGCCCAAGGAAAACTGGGCTTCCCTGGGCAGGCAGGCATTGTGTTCCTTCCCTGCTGCCCCCTGCAGCCCCCAGCCCCAGGGCTGCCTCTGCTCCTGCAGGAAAATGGGCTCACAGCACATGGGGCCAAGCTGGAGGGTCCATGGAGCTCCCCCTGCCCTCTGCCCTCCCCACCGATGCTGCCCTCCAGCAGCCACTGGCTCTGGGCAGCTTCCCTGTCCTGTCTGGGCTCGGGGTGCTCTGGGCCACTTTCCCTCTGCCCTTTCAGAGGCACGGGGACCTGCACAGGCAAACCCCAGCAGGCTGGTGCCCCCTGCCCTGGGGTGCCTGGGGCAGGGCAGAGCTGCTCCTCACGGCAGGCCCAGCATCCTGCTGCCACAGCTCTGCAGGGCACGAGGGAGGAGCTGGCTCCTCTGCCCCCTTTTCTGTATTCCAAGCACTGGAATCGGGAACAGCTCGTGGTTCTGCTGCTCTGGCACCAGCTGCCATTGAATTCCCATTACTTGTGTCTCTGGCGTCGGGTTCATTTACATTTTGCAAAGTTGCCTCTCTTTTACCTTGCACTGATTAGGTCTGTCTGAAGTAAATTACTGAGCTCATTGATCTGAACAGTTTTATTTCAATTGGGGTGGAGCACGCCCGGTGAGTGGCCCTGGCAGCAGCCCCCTGCCCACAGCCCTGAACGGCCCCACAGCCTTGGGAGCGCAGTGCTGTACGAAGGTATTTGAAATTGATGTCCACTCCTGCAGTGAAACATGTCTTCAAGTGTGTTTGGGGAGGAAAAACCAGGTCAGACTAGAGCGGAGAGTATTTATTTCCTCTGGGACTTTGTGTGTTACTTGTGGTATATTTTATGGATAGAGTCGGCCCCATATGTCTTGGGGAAGGTGTTTGGCTCAGCAATGTGCTAACAGTTAGTGTGCTAAGGAGCCCTTGTTTGGGTACTTTAGTTTTGACATTTAAATGCATTTTTCAAATACAGTGAGATGAATGTGATGTCACCGGGGAGTCGCGCAGGACTCTCAAGCATGAAAGCAGACGGTTGGGTTTTAATCTTTAACAGCACGCTGGCCTCTTGTCCCTGAAGGTCCCTCAGCAGAAGCTGTGTTGGGCCTTAGGTACCCACAATATCAGGTTCTTTATCCACTTATGACACTCTGTGCGAGAGAAAAATGTGTGTAATGCAAAAGTGATATTTAATGCCACTCACACCTTATTTTGTTTGACCATGGGAAATCTGGAGGCTGAAAATCTTTGTGGGCCTTGGCAACAGGCACTGGGGCAGACACAAAGGGTCTGGAGTCCAGCGTTTATTTTTATTGATGTATGACTTGTGCAGCACGTGAGGATTTTGTGGTTGGGTTCTGCAGAGCAGTAACTGGTACAGCAGGGAAGGAAAGAGGGGAGGCAGGAGCCTGCCCTGGGTACAGGGGTGGGGATCCTGGCTGGAACCTCGGGGAATGGCTCCAGGGCAGGTGATGCTCCAAGCCCCAGAGCAGAGGGCACTGCCAGCCCTGTGCCCACACTGTGCCAGCCCCGTGCCCACACTGTGCCAGCCCTGTGCCCACACTGTGCCACCAGGCTCACACACACAGCAGCACTCCCCTCTCAAGGAGCCTCTTCACACCCACACCTCCCCATTCTGGAAACATCTGCAGCCTGTGCCTTTCACAGGGTTTCATCTTTGGGGAAAGACCACAGATAAACACGAACAAGCTTTTAATTATAAGATACTGATTGTTGGTTTGCACAGCAATATTTATTCAGTAAATTGCTAATTAATGCAAAGAAAGCTCCCTGTGACATCAAATATTTGCTTCCATTTACACTACAAAATTTTATTTTTCACAATGATGACAGTAAATGAGATTTGTGAGGACAGGAAGGATAAGGGAACAATCATTGAATTGTTTAGGTTGGAAAAGCCCTCTGGGAGGATCAAGTCCAGCACTAACCCAGTGCTGCCACAGCCACCACTGACCCACGTCCCCAAGTGCCACATCTGCATGTTTTTAAATCATACCTGGGACAGTGCCTGCCCTGGGCAGCCTTTGGCCAATATTCAGGAGTAAGAAATTGCTGTTAGAAGAGCCCTTTCCAACAGCTGCATTCAACAGTGAGAAGAGACACAGAGTAGTCCCAAGGTGTGTGAGAAATTCAGTGTTAGGAGCACAGCCAGAAGTTACATGGCTTTACCTGACCTTGCTGAGGTGACCTGCAGCTGCCCTGTTGATATGGAGTAATTTATAGACATAAGGAAAAAGCTGAATTTATGCCCTGATCATAGGAGAGAAATGCCACTACGTAAAATTGGAAGTAGCTTTTGCGGTATATAGCTAAATCTTTAATTTTTATAGCAGCTAAGAGAAAAATAAGCTTGCATAGAGTACACATGGCATAAAGTGACAGTAAATCCTGGCCCTGAGGAGAGCCCCAGCAAGGAGCTGCTGATTCCCCTCCAGATGTGTGCAGAGGTGCCGGAGCTGATGGCTCTGACCTGAGCCAAAGCTGCAGCCACTGGCTGCTCCTGGCTTCCCAAACTGGAATGAGGAGAAAGGGGAGCCAGAGCCTTGCTGTGGGACCAGCCTGGCTGAGCAGGAGCCTCTGAGGCTCTGCAGAGTGTTTGTCTCTCCCTCGTGGAGAATAAACTGCAAATGAAAATGGCCATTTTTAAACTAAGTCCTATTTAACTGTCAAAGGGAAATTAAACTTTTTCAGGGCTTGAGCTGCGTTTAAAGCAGAAATCATTCACTAAGTTCGGGTCTTCCTGACCAATGTCAATCCCTCTGACTCATCAGTAAATTCCCTGTTTGTTGAAGGAATTAGCTAAATAAATTTCCAGGCCATCTGGCTGGCTACTCATCCCTGCCACAGCCTGGGCCTGGCAGCAGGAAAGGATCCAACTGCTTCCAAGTGTTCAGAACTGGGGATTGGGCTGCAGTGACTCGCAAGGATTGTGCAAGATGTGAAACACTTAAAAATGAAACAAAAAACTTTCAGATACCAAAAGAGCTGCTGAGTGTGAAGAATTGGATGAGGAAAGGGAAAAATGAAAATTAATTCAAAACATGGTATATATTTCAAAGGTATTTGGATTATTTTCTTTTTTGCAGCTCTTCCTGGTTCTTGGCTATTGCAACAACAGCTGCCAGGCTCCAGCCCCAGCGCCATCCTCAGCGCCACCCTCGGTGCCACCCTTGGTGCCACCCTCGGTGCCACCCTGGTGCTGTCCCTGGTGCTGTCCCTGCCCTGCTGGTGGGAGTGAACCAAACCGGTGCTGAGCTTTGGCTTCAGGGAAGCACTTTCCGAGGAAATTCAGGGAACACTTGGAATGCCTCTGTCTATTAAAGAGTGACATTTAGTGTTGTAGTTTGAAATATGTTTGAAGTACCACACAGCATAAAGGCCCTAAGGGGACCCATGAGCCAAATGAGATTTCCATGTCAGCACCAGTCACGACCTTTCCTTTACTGCATCTGCTTAAATACAGAAAACACGTTTTTGTTGTAAAGCCAAGTCAAAACAGGGATTCAGAGCAAAATAAAATATATACTTAGGGCTGCCCTCGGGGACCTTTTTAATGGTTTCATATAAAGCAACACTCTGTTTACAGTAAGATATCTCTCAGCTGAAGCACAGTCGCTCCCAGGGTCAGCAGCAGGGTGGGCAGCTGTGCCCGGGGCTGGGCAGGGTCTGCAGGCAGTGCCAGCCCCAGGGGGACAGACACGGCCTGGCTGCTGCCAGGACGGCTGGGATTGCGCTGGGGACCGTGGAAAATCCCATTACCTGGTTCAGAGAGGCAGTCACCAGGCAAGGAGCAGGGTCAGGAGTGAGGCACACCATGAAGGGCAGCCTCAGCACGGGCACCTGCCCTGCCTGTGCCAGCCTGTGCCAGCCTCTCTGGGGGAGCACAGCCCCGGGTGATGGCACAGAAGCCTAAAATCTGAGTTTTAAATTCATCCTGATGGCCTCTATCAGAACCTGGTGCTCAAACATGCTTCCCTTTCCCCTGAAGGGTATTGGGCAGTTGGCATGGAGCCTCAGCAGGGAGCTGGGAGCTGTCTGAGCAAACAGCTACAGCTCCTTGGATTTAACCCTCTCAGAGCTGCCTGGAACACCAGAACTGCCTGGAACAGTGATGTCACAGCCAAAAATGCCCTGTTTGGATGAGCCTCTCCTGCCTAAATCCTGCCGATCTCTGTAATCCACCGATCGCCAGCCTCTCCCAGAGATTCACAGCTGCTCTGAAACCAGCCAGGCAGAGGTGGGGATGGTGTGAAAGGTGATGAAGTTCAGTAAATGATGCATTTACCTATACAGAGTTTATACATCATGAATGATTTATTCGTTTATAAATACTCAAAACTTCACATACATATTCTTCTGGTTGTTTAGTTTATTGTAATTTATTGGTTCATTATTATTTAATATGCAAGTTATGTCATCCAGGAAGTTTAAAAAAATATCTTTCCCACCTGCTTTGTTGACTGTGTTGGGAGAGCAGAAGGGGCAGAGGCTCCAGGCAGTCCTGGGTGTCTCTGGCTCCCCATGGGAGGGCACAGCACAGGCCATGGGTTTTCCAAGTGCTCAGGAGAACCCACTGGGGGCAGGAGTGGCTGTGCTGGGGTTCCTGTGTTTGCTTTTCCTGGTGTGTCTTTGCTTTATGTCTGCCTAGAAATGTCAGGAGAAACTCAGAGTCACCTGAGCATGAGCCAGGTGGCAAAACCACCACAGCAAGTGGCCTGGACAGGAGGGTGGGGAGGAGAATGCTGAGCTCACCCCTGAGCTCACACCCCTGGGCAGGAGGATGGGGAGGACAATGCTGAGCTCACCCCTGAGCCCCAGCCCCGTGCCCTCCCAGCCCTGCTGGGGCAGGACTGTCCTGCCAGCATGGCTGAAGCCAAGGGGAAAGAACTGACGCTGGCAATTCTTTCATGTACTGTTAGTGAACAGCCATCAGAAGACATTGACACTAACTGTGGGCCTTTTAAGAGTGTAATGTATTAGCAACTTGTCTCCTTGAAAGCTAATGACAAATGCCTTGTTTAAAAGGAAGATCAAAACATCAAGAAAAATTAGATTAAATGGTTATGAAACTCCCAGTGGAGGACGCGTTTCTCAGAAGTATTCCCTGTTGAACCTTGGAAATCTGTAATTATTTCCCCTGCTTACTGCATTAGGGCTGGGAAGTGTTTGCATTGCTGCAGCACACAATGTTTGCAAAGGGGTGCAGCACAGAGAGCCCTGGCCTGGGCACCTGGCACTGGCAGGGGCTCCCTGTGCCAGGGGGCAGTGCCAGGGACACAGGTGGGTGCCAGGGACACAGGGGTGGGTGCCAGGGACACAGGGGTGGGTGCCAGGGACACAGAGGTGGGTGCCAGGGACACAGGTGGGTGCCAGAGGCACAAGGGTGGGTGCCAGGGGCGCACGGGTGGGTGGCAGGGACACAGGGGTGGGTGACAGGGACACAGGGGTGGGTGCCAGGGACACAGGTGGGTGCCAGGGACACACAGGTGGGTGGGTGGCAGCCATGTGTGGGGCAGGGCAGGAGCGGGCAGACACCGTGGCACTTTGGCACCAGTGGAGCCAGAAAAGGGTTTCCAGTAAATGCTGATTTGGAGATGGCACGGGCCCATTTGGCTGGCGCTGACTGGGCTGCAGAGGTTCAGCCTGCTCACATGCAGGGCTGCCCAGATTTCTGGTGGCCGTGGTGTGTGAACCCACAGCAGCATGTTTAGCATCTTCTATGGGCAGAAATGTGCTCAGGGCTGGCAAAGACTGTATTTCAAAGCAGGAAGAGCATGAGCAAAGTTTGTCAGAATTTCCCCTATGCTAGAGCAAAGACAATTGAAGTGGTACATTCCAACTCTCACCCAAAGAATGTAATTTACATGTTTTTAATGAATTTCCCCATTAACACAAGGACGTCAGACCTCACTGGCAGTAGTGTGCAATTACAAGTTCCTGACCAAACTGTGAAGGACCGACCATTCATCTTTCCAGTTACAAATTATTTTAATATGTAAGTAAATTAAAGTTTTCCTTCTAATTTTTGGTGCAATAAGATTGTAGTTTTTTGCTGCAAGTAACTTCTGTGGCCATGTATTTGAATACTGAGCTCCTGCAGAGCACTTTGGTGCTGAAATGGGACGAGGGTCTGTCTCGTGGAGCACTGCTGCTCTGCTCTGGGATGGAGAGCTCTGCACTGGCTGCTGTGTTTGTAATCAAAGGCAGCTGAATTAGGCTCTTTCTCTCCCATTTCTATGTACCAATTTGAAGAGCTCAGATGAAAAGTGTTGCATTACACCAGCACCAATAAGTCACACTATCTGTGTTGTGACACACAGAATGTTATTAATTGTCAATCACAAACCACCAGGCTTGTCAAGATGTTCTCTTCTGAACAGGCTGCTTTAGACCTGAAGTGATTTTTAATCAAATGTTAATAACACAGCATCTGTCAGTGGACCATTGGCATCATACAATAATAAAAAGTTAACATATGACATGGCAAATTCTAATGTTTTCATTTTTACTTCTTTCCAATTATCTGTGGAATTTCTGCCAGAGTGAGAAGCGTGCTGACATTATTACATGCAAAACACACTGCTGAAAGATGAACATGTCTATTAAAGCCTGTGCTCCCCATCACGCCAGCTCCCCAAAGCACCTTCCATCTCTGCTCCAGGGCCTGCTGCCAGAGCCTGCCGTGCCCAGGGCAGGGCTGCCAGCCCTGGGAGGGCTCCCTGCCTGTCCCTGTGAGCTGCGTGGGCATGCATGGGCACCCTGGCACACCCAGGGGCTCCCTGCCTGCCCTCTGCAAGCGTGGGCACCCTGGCACATCCGGGACTTCCTGTCCCTGCCAACCTGGGCACCCTGGCACATCCAGGGCTGATGGGGGGCCAGGGGCAGCCTTTCCCCTGCCCCAGCACAGAGCGAGAGGGGCTGGGGCAGGAGAGCTCCATCTCCATCCCTCACTCCCCTCTGGCAGCATGGCACCAGTGCCAGCTCCTGCCAGCCATGCCTGCCAAGGGCTGTGCCCGTCAAATATCCACAGAGCACCAGGGACTGCTGCCCTCAGTGCCCTCAGCCCAGCCCTGGCACCAGGGCAGGAGGGTGGGGGCACCGAGTGCCAGCCCATGGGACGATCTGGCTGCACAGAGGCGTGGGGTGGAAATGCCACCCAGCAGGGCTGGGCAGAGTGGGGATGGAGGTCCCAGAGTGCAGGGCTGGGGCCCTGGCTGCCCACAGAGCCACCCAGCTGCCAGGGGGATGGCAAGGGGTGCCCGGGCTGGGCAGAGTGGGGATGGAGGTCCTGGGCTGCAGGGCTGGGGCCCTGGCTGCCCACAGAGCCACCCAGCTGCCAGGGGGATGCCAAGGGATGCCCGGGCTGGGCCAGCCCTGTCCCGGCCGCAGCCACATCCTCGGGGCACGCAGAGTTACAGAAGCTTTGAAATCTTAACAAGAGAGCTCAGTGCAGCGGGAGCGTGATTGTTATTAATGGTTTGTGTTACAGGATAAGCGGTGCATAACAGATCTGCTGCAATATCAAGTATTCCATCAGAAATTCATCATTTTGAGGACTTTGTCAAAAGTAGGCTGTGTATGCAGTGTATACAAATCTGCGGGAGCATAAAGCGATATGGAAGTTCCAAGCACCTGTATATTTAAAATACACTCAATTTCCTTTCCTAAATGCATTGTTTTCACTTGAATACTTCATAGCATTCAATGGATTGCAGTTGCTTTGTCTATAGATTCAATTTGTGTCTCTGGACAGAGTTTGAATGGATTTATTATATTGAAATGCAATTTTGCAGACATAACCTTATATCTGACCCGTCATTACTTATAATGCTAAACTTTGATATGTTAATTCTGCCTTATGTTTTTATATATTTTACGACACTTGGCTTAAACATTTTTAATCTACATATTGGTTTATGTCCACCTAAATTATTGTTGCTTCCGGGGACAATGCGCACACAAGATCTGGCAATTCATTATGCTGGCCCCGCTTAAATGAATTTCAAAAATTTAATAAAGTTCTCCCCCTCCTCCCATTGTGTTCCAAAGCTCCAGCATAAACACCAGTCCAGTGTTATCAAATCACAGAAGGAGAATAAGGTTAACCTCGAACAGCCCGGCCATGCCGCAGACCCCGGGAAATGTCGCCTCTGATTAAGGATGCTCTCTAAAGCTCCGAGCGTCCCCTCGCTGGAAAGGTGGTGTGCCCGGGCAGGGAGAGGAACCGGTGTGCCAGGGCAGGGAACCGGTGGGCACGGGCAGGGAACCGATGGGCACGGGCTGGGAACCGGTGTGCCAGGGCAGGGAACCGGTGGGCACGGGCAGGGAACCGGTGTGCCAGGGCAGGGAACCGATGGGCACGGGCTGGGAACCGATGGGCACGGGCTGGGAACCGGTGGGCACGGGCAGGGAACCGGTGGGCACGGGCTGGGAAGGAGCCGATGTGCCCGGACCGGCCCCGCGGCACCGGGGACAGCCCGAGTGTCGCAGCCGCGATGCCACCAGCGCTGGGCTGTCACCCAGGGCTGGGGCCGGCGGATGGGGAGGGACAGCGACATTTGCCCCCTGGGTGGCAGCGTGCCGGGCCCAGGAGCAGAGGAGGAGGAGGAGGAGGATGCTGCCGGGGCCGCTGCCGCTGCAGGGAGGAGCAGCCGCCCCTCGCCCCTCGCCAGCTCCGAGCCGGCACTTTTGGAACGGGACAGCGCCCGAGGCGGGCTCGGCACCGGCCCCGCTCGGGGACACCGGCAGAGCCCGGGAGCGCCCATCCCCATCCCCGGCTGTGCCAGCCCCTGCCCAGCGTCCCCAGCCTGTCCCTGTCCCTCCATCCCCGGCTGTGCCAACCCCTGCCCGGCCCCTGCCCAGCGTGTCCCCCCATCCCCAGCCTGTCCCCCCATCCCCGGCTGTGCCAACCCCTGCCCAGCGTGTCCCCCCATCCCTTGGCCTTCTTCCTGCCACAATGTCATGAATTTTTCATCCTTGATGAACTTCAAAGTCTTTTAATGACTCTTCATGAAAAAACAGAGGGGCCAAAAGTTGAGCAAAGGGAGATGATTAAAGGACCTTATTAAAAGCAACCTTGTAGAATTCTCCACATGAAAGAGAGCGCCATTATGAGGGCTTATCCTTATAAATGACACTTCGCTTTTGCGAACATGCCGAAACCTGATTAGAGTGACAAGCACTGAGTGATACTGCAAACCTGTTAATAACATGAAAATTAGAAGAGGCTCATGCAAAGAAGGGAGATTAATTTAGCCCGAGTACATCTCGCGCAAATTGCAAAGTTGTGAATATGTTCTCAGATAATGAGCCTTCGCAGTCATCAGCTCACTTGTCATTTTCTGTAATTAATGTTAAGGAAGACTCCTTCCTGATGGTTCGTATTACTCATATACCAAGAAAATTTCTTCAGAGAAATAATTTACATTTATTATCATCGGTCTGTTTGTGTGGTTTATTTCGCTGCGGAGTAATTTATTGCAGCACCGTTTCACTTGCCTTGATTAGTCGCTCGTCAGCCTGAAATGTAATTTTTTTTTCCTGATGGCAACGTCTGAAAATTGACAGTGGTGCAATACTCTTTTTAATCTGAGAATGTGTTTTCTTAACTTGAATAAACTTTTGGGCTGGAAGTTGAATCTACTTCCCAAGTTGAATTACTGTTAGAAACTCAAAGGTTTTTTCTGTCTTAGGTCCTTGTGCTGCCTGCTGGACTCACCACTTCTGCTGTGGGTGCTTGGCTATGTGGACATGCTACAGACAAAGTACTTTGCTCCAAGAATGAGCTTGTTATGGATCTGAAGAAGTGCGTAATGTGCTCCTCACCTGGTCTCTCAGACTTTGCTTTGGATCTGAAGCCAACAAAAGCCTTCTCAAATCTTATAATTGTTTTCCCTGGATTTCAAATATAATTTTTATTTTGTTATGAACTTCTAATTTTAATCTTGCCTTAAGAATAAAAAGCAGTTCAGCTGTCTGACAGAAGCAGCAGTTAAATTTTGTATGTGTTCTCTTGACCTGCCTCGGCAGTTCCCCCTTTGGCAGCAGCCACTTCTGCATCTGAACAGTAAAACTGGGAACTCTCTTTCCTCCCAAACATTGCAAACACAGAAGCTGTTAAAGTGAATTACTGACCTCTGAGCTGCAAATGAACCAAACGTTACTGATTAGCGTTTTTAGGCAGAGATAATGATTTTTTTTATTGGAGGCCTTCATTCCCAACAAGCTTCACGGAGCACTCTGTAGGCAGCGACTGCCTGTGCCAGTTAATGGTAATCCATATTTATAAAACTATAGTCCATCAAAGTGGGATGAATATTTTAAAAGCCATAGACAAATCAAATTGTCTTTGTCAAATTGCATGCTCTCCACATCAAATGTATTTTGTGATTCTTCCTTGTACGTGAGCCAATGGGATCCCTGCACCAGCTGAAAGCTGCCTGCCTAATTTTTGCTTCTGTAAACAGACAAGTGTCTGCTGTTTTAAAGAACTCAATGAGCTGTGGAGATTGACATTTAAGCCATAAAATTGTACTTTATTTGATGAAGTTAACAAATAATGTATGAAGTAGATTTATTTGATGTCTCTGTGAGTAGTAGTTGGTTCATCCTTATAGGAACAAATGGACTATTTTTGAAGGATTTGGAAGTTGTGGGCAGCACACTGGGGAGGGGGCCCTGGGTGTCGGCAGAGCTGTGCCGTGCAGTGCCACCACTGCCATGGGGAGGAGCAAACCCAGACAGGTTTGTCTGACCCAGAGATGTTGGGTCCCCACACAGGGGTCTGGCCCCGCTCCTCAGCAGCAGTTCAGAGCTGTCCATTGTCTGTTACCAGAGAAACCCTCTAAGCAGGAAGACCATGCATGGTGCTATGTGGGACATTTATCTGCCATTATGCTTTTTAAATCCCACTGAATTGTAAACATTAAAAAACTTAGAAACATTCTGAGGAGCATCTGTAAAGCAGTGCATTGTGCTGCCAGCAGAGTGCTGAGTGCCCACGGTGCTCTGTGGGATGGGATGTCCCCTCTGGCAGCACCAGGAACAAACAAAGGTCCTGTGGGGTGCCAGCAGCGAGAGCTGACGTTGGGTTGGTCCCCAGCCCCTGCCTCACTGTGCATCACAACAGCAACGCCAAGAGCAGCCACAAATCCCTCTGCAGACAGAGGTGAGAGCTGGGCCAGGGCAGCAAATCACGGAGGGAGCAGCGAGGTAAAGCAGGAGCGCACGAGGGGCAACGCGGTGATGAGATCCTGCAAGTGATCCTATTGGAAATGTCAGCCCAGGAAATAAAATGCTGGCATCCAGGCAGGCCTCACCTCTTCCGTCTGAATTTAACAGCAAAAAGTTTTGCCACATCTATCTTGTGATGTCAGAGAGACAGGCTGATAGTGCGGAGACAGCTGAGACAGCACGAGGGTTAGCAGACAAATAAATTTGAGAATCATCTGCATAGAAATGGAAAGCTACTCCACGCTGATGAATAATATAACCCAGTGGCAGCATATAAACACAAAATAACAACGGGCCCAATATAGAGCCCTGGGGAACCTTGGAAACAACTTCACTAATGGAAGATGAAAAATCACCCATCGAAACAAAATGCTGTCTATTTGATAAATAAGATTTGAACCGACTGAGAGCAGCATCAGATAAGCCAAGCAAGCTGCTCACATGAGGATCCGAGGGGATACCTTGAGCAGCAGCATCAAGTGACAAAGACTTGACAGTGTGAGAGCAGATCCCAAATCAGGGCTAAAATATGAGTCTTTTGGGGTCCATCTCGTTGGACCAGGCTGTCCCAGCTGGGCTTGGCTCCTCACTGAGCCAGCCTTGCCAGGCTGCCTAACGGGGCCTGGTGTGGGTTGCACCAGCAGCGGCCCCAGCAGCAGGAGCCCCTCTGCCCAGGTGGGCATGGGGATGTCCCTGCTGCTCCCGGTGACCACGGAGCCCTGCTGGACTGCCAGCATCAGGAGTGGCAGAGGGAGAGTGTCCCGAGGAGCCCTGGAGCAGCCAGCCCTCCCTGCCCAAGCACAGCCCCTGTGCCCTGGGTGCCTCTGCCTCCCAACAGCCTGGCCATTCCGTGGTGGTACACGTGAAAACGCGGTGCTGATCAGGAGTCTCTCTTTGCTCATTTGTCTTTGGAATTTGCAATTGCTCTCTCCAATTTTGTGTCAGCACAAAGTAGTACGGAACACAGGTGGGAGCCCTCGAACTGCAAAAGCAGCGAGTGCAATGCTCTGGGAGGCTTTGCAGGCACGCTGTGAGCAGCGAGGCAGAGGATGTCACTGTGTGCCTGCAGCATTGAGGCAGAGGATGTCACTGCATGGCAGAGGATGTCACTGCGTGCCTGCAGCGTTCTGGGGAACCACAGGAGAGGATGAGTCACCCTGAGCTCCCACGTTCCTGCTGCTGGGGAGGCTCTGGTAGCCCTCAGCTCCCTGGTGCTGCCCCACCTCTGCTCCAGCCCTGTCCAGTCCATGCCTGTCGTGACTTTGGGGTTGCTTTTAGTGTTTGCTGTAAAAAAATGAGAGTTGCAAATTTAAGGAAGAACAAAAGTGTCTGAATGAATGCAGCCCTTGGGTTCTCCACTGCATCCCCGGCCCAGAGAGGTGGACTGTGTAAAAACGTGTACATTGTTTGGAAATACATTAATAATTCTGTCATCTGCACTAACATTGGCCATTGGTTTTTAACAAATTGACACCTTCTTAGCTGAAAGAAATCTTTATTAGTTTTCATTTTGATGGCTTTTCCTGGAATAACTATAAATTATGTTTATTTCATATAATTCCTCCTGTCAGTAGTTATAAATAACTGTTTCATATGGAGATTGTGATTCTGGCCTGTGTGTGTACCTTGAACCCAGCATGGCAGCAGCGAGGGGCAATGGATCGCCCAAGTTTCCATTGATACACCTTTCTAATTTAAAGAGTCCCTAAAAATGTATTTGCCTCAGCCATCCTATCTTGGCTTTTACCAGTTTAAGTACCAGCAGCTCTATTGTATCCGCCCTTTATACAGCATTTTTCACGCAGTGTATCTCCCAGCACTTCACAGGGCAATTAATTACCTGCAGGAGAGTGGCGGCTGCAGGCGGTGCCGGCCATTGTGCAGCAGCAGCAGCAGCACCAGAGCAGCAGCAGCAGCAGCAGCATTAACAGCAGCAGCAGCATTAACAGCAGCAGCAGCAGCATTAACAGTAACAGTGGCAGCAGCAGCATTAACAGCAGCAGCAGCATCAGCACCAGAGCAGCAGCAGCAGCAGCAGCATTAACAGCAGCATTAACAGCAGCAGCAGCAGCAGCAGCAGCACCAGAGCAGCAGCAGCAGCATTAACAGCAGCAGCATTTCCCTTCTGCAAATTGGGTTCCCCCAGCTCTTTTCAGTGTCCCCTTTGCAACTCCAATGCACAGAGCTGTGTAATGGGCCCCCAGTCAATATCAGCATCACTCACATTTTAAAACATTGGAGGAGTTTCTTGTGATTTTTGTCCATATGTTTTCATTACAGTTGACTGGATAATTCATAACAAATTGTTTAGACAACACAATTCATCTGGTTTCTTCCCCCACCACATCTCCTGTCTACCAGTCAGCAATGTGATCCTTCATTCTTTTTTTTTTTTTTTTTTGACTCCTGGATTTATCCAGAAAATCATTCTCTCTGAACCAAAACTGTCATGGTCCTGATGATCAAGACAAAGGCTAAACTCTCTTTTATTTACTAGCTGACTAGTTGTTAGAGGTGGACTTGCTTTTGGGCACATCCTGACCCAAGAAACAGACTGTCTCTGAAGCTTTGTCAGCAGCACTGCTTGGTCTTCCAGACCTCTCCCTGCAGGCTCCACTTTTTAGGACTAAAAATGGCATTTTTGCAAAACAATACACTATTCAAAATTTAATTTCAGTAAGTATTTTGTTATTTAAGGTTAAAAGGAAGGAAGGAAGGAAGGAAGGAAGGAAGGAAGGAAGGAAGGAAGGAAGGAAGGAAGGAAGGAAGGAAGGAAGGAAGGAAGGAAGGAAGGAAGGAAGGAAGGAAGGAAGGAAGGAAGGAAGGAAGGAAGGAAGGAAGGAAGGAAGGAAGGAAGGAAGGAAGGAAGGAAGGAAGGAAGGAAGGAAGGAAGGAAGGAAGGAAGGAAGGAAGGAAGGAAGGAAGGAAGGAAGGAAGGAAGGAAGGAAGGAAGGAAGGAAGGAAGGAAGGAAGGAAGGAAGGAAGGAAGGAAGGAAGGAAGGAAGGAAGGAAGGAAGGAAGGAAGGAAGGAAGGAAGGAAGGAAGGAAGGAAGGAAGGAAGGAAGGAAGGAAGGAAGGAAGGAAGGAAGGAAGGAAGGAAGGAAGGAAGGAAGGAAGGAAGGAAGGAAGGAAGGAAGGAAGGAAGGAAGGAAGGAAGGAAGGAAGGAAGGAAGGAAGGAAGGAAGGAAGGAAGGAAGGAAGGAAGGAAGGAAGGAAGGAAGGAAGGAAGGAAGGAAGGAAGGAAGGAAGGAAGGAAGGAAGGAAGGAAGGAAGGAAGGAAGGAAGGAAGGAAGGAAGGAAGGAAGGAAGGAAGGAAGGAAGGAAGGAAGGAAGGAAGGAAGGAAGGAAGGAAGGAAGGAAGGAAGGAAGGAAGGAAGGAAGGAAGGAAGGAAGGAAGGAAGGAAGGAAGGAAGGAAGGAAGGAAGGAAGGAAGGAAGGAAGGAAGGAAGGAAGGAAGGAAGGAAGGAAGGAAGGAAGGAAGGAAGGAAGGAAGGAAGGAAGGAAGGAGCTGGTGTGACTGGGGTCTTTAGCAGAGCAATGCTGAGCTCCCACATTTGAATTGGCCACTGACAGCTGAGTCTGTGGGCTCAGCAAGCAGCAGTTTTCCAGTGTCCTGATCCCTCTCTGAAGCACCAGCTGTTGTTTCATCTATCTTTGTGGCCAGCAATCTGCTCCATGGATTGATAGATACCATCCTTCTAAAAATAGCAGCAGCAGATTTCAGCGTGCCCATGGAAGGAGGATGGTGAAGGAATGGCAGTGCCCACCTGGCTGCCAGGCAGGCGGCCAAGCCTGGGCACCCAGAGCACAGCCACTCCATGACCCCAGTGCAGAGGGGCCCAGGGCTGCCTCACCTGCTGGGAGCTCTCGGAGCCCTTGTGGGACGCAGAACTGCCCAGCTCCTGCCCCCTGCCCTGGGGCTGCCCAGCCCTGCCACCATTGTCACTGCTGTCAGCGCTGTCACCGCTGTCACCACTGTCACCATTGTCACTGCTGTCACCGCTGCCACCCGTGTGGCTGCGCTCTCAGGGCTGGTGCTGCAGCAGAAAGCAGAGGGGGAAATGGCTCCAGAGGCTGGGAAGCTGGCACTGTTGGGCTTGTGTTCCCTGGCATGTGCACCAGCCTGGCTTCTCACAACTATTGGAGCAGAGGCAAAGGTGCCAGGGATGCTCCCAAGGTGGGTCTGGGGACCTGCTGTCCCTCACCTGTGGCACGGTACCCACTCCCACATCTCCCCAAGGTGGATGGGCTGCCCTCAGCTGGCACAGCCCTGCCAGAGGAGCCCAGGCCTGCTGTGCACAGGCCATGCTGGCACTCAGCACCACATCCCGCCACGGTGCCATGCTCTTCCCTACTGGGATGGTGTCCCTGACTGATCCACGTGGAGAGCACGGGTGGAAATCTGCAGCGGGTGGAAAACAAAGGGATCCTGCACTGGGAGCCATATGGATCACACGTATATCTGATACACAATAAACAACACATCTTTCAGTCTGGGTCTGTTTGAAACCTTCCGACATATGTTCTGCTAACAGTTTAACAAATTGATTGCTAATGTTATCCTGCTCGGAAATCTGGCAGAATGTGCAGGAGGGGAAAAAACCAAAACAAAAGCATTCCTACCTCAACAGAAATTCACAAGAAAAGCTATTAGAAAAGGCTTCAGAATGCCTGACAGGAGAGAATTTCATGCCAATTTGTGTGCTCGTTGGAAAAATCATTTATTAAAAAGAAGATATACCTTCATGTTAGTGAGATGAGGGTGTAAAACTGAGCTGGGTCTCCCACTGCTTCAGCTCTATAACTCAAGTTATATTCATCAGAGGCATATATTTAAATCATAGCTTACTTTGCTTTGTGTTCTGAAATTTATTAGCCTACTACTTAAATGTTTTATTCATTAGGCCATGTAAATAATGCATGGTTGTTTCCATGGCAATTTAACCCCTTCTCTCTGGGCCGCCTGCAGATCCCTGTCTTGTTTTCTGCTTAATTGCCACCATCGGATTTGCCATTTTCTCCATGTTGAAGCCGTGGCCATTTTTCTCCTTTTTGTGGCAAATTCATTAGGAGGAAACTTTTCCACTGACAAATAAGATGTGTTCAGGCATGAAGAGGAAGGGGAAGGCACTGCTTGCAGGTCATTCAGCAGAATTTGGGCATAGCAAATGATGCCAGATTCTGCTCTTCACAGACCCACACGAGGAGGGAGAGCTTAAAGTGCCTTGTTCCTGCATCCTTTGGCTTTCATTGCCCTGTAACCTGCTCATTGCTGTAGCCTGTCCTCTGGAACCTCTTACACTAAGCAGGGCATCCTCTGTGCTTTGCAGTGATAAAGCTCCCTGCAGTTGTCTCTGGAGTGGTGCACTTGCAGTTACACAGAGATCTTTATAGGCAGGAGTAACAGGCTGAGATAATTTACACTGGCAGCAGCCTTGGAGCCCGTTCTTCCCCTTGCCTCTGCCCCTTCCTAGCCAGGCTGTCCCCATGAAGTCCTTCCTGAGGCAGAGGTGCAGCATCCATCCCTGCGTCCCTGCCAGCCCCACGCACAGCAGCACCACTGTGGGCCGTGCCGCACCCCACAGCCTTGCTCAAGGGGTGTCACCTGCCTGGCAGCCCCAGGAGAAGCCCCTGTGGCTGCCCAGCCCTGCAGCCTTTTGTCTGAGACACATCCTGCAGTGGCCAAGCAAAGAGGTTTGTGAGCAAATCAGAAGCAGGAGCAGAATTCAAACTCATCCATGTCACTGGCCATCGCCCGAAAGCAGAGAGGTGCAGCTCAGTAGAGACAAGCACAGAGGGGTTCTACGTGGGAGAGAAAACAGCACACACCGTGCAGAGTAGGGATTACTGCTTGAGTAAGCAGAAGCTGGGGAGGATCAGGGTCTGCAAAAACCATGGCACCTGTCAGGAAGGTGATGCTCTGATAAAATGCAGGGAAAACATATCCCACGTTTGTAGCCTGAGAGAAAATTCAACTTTGGTCTTTCCAGGGACATCCTCAGCTTTCCCTTTTAAGTGAACAGAAAATGGGAAAGAATCCAGAGGCAGGTTCAGAAAATGTAGTGCATGATAATGGAAGCTGGTGGGGCTGGAATTACTTAGTGTGGAGCAGCGGAGCTCTGGCCATTAAAGTCTTTGAGGACACAAAAGTTTGGGACAAAAAGGATGGCTGTCCTTTTTTTTCCCTTGAGTAATATAGAACTATTGTGCTGTCCTTGCAGGAAGGAAAGCCTAGGTGAGATAAAGCAGCAACTCCCAAACCATAAGCAGGTTATAATCTAGAGGAAATACAGGCTGTGGAAAGTCACTGAGGTAGAGAAACAACTACAAGGAGTTTGTGATCTTACCTCACTGCAGAGAGACAGATTAGATGAGGTCTGTTCCATCCCTACATGTCAGTAACTCTTTGTGTAAAAATGCCAATGAATGCCCCAGCTCAGGGGACAGCTCCTTCATGTCCTACAGACATGAGGGTGCAGGAAACAGAGGCCTTTCAGGCCAGCAGCTCAGCCAGGGAGCACAGGACAGCCATGGACAACTCTGGCATCATGCTGGAGCTACAGCAGGAACAGGATTTGGTCCCATTGTTTCAGATTAGGTTTATTTTCAAAACGTAACACTTCTACAGGAAGCTTCTCCATATGAAATACAGCAGGAACCAGGTAGAGGTTAGGAGAAAGAAATCATTGAGCTCCACAGGTCTGAATAGCCGAGATCAATCACCCTGAGCCATGGAGATGAGATTTGGGACAACATATCCGTACGGGCCTTAGGAGGCCTGTAGATCTGCCCAGCCGTGCTCTCGTCCATGATGGATGGCAGAGGAGATCCGCTTTTCCTCAGAATTGGCTTTGACTTAATTCACTCTCGGCATGGAAGGAGGAAAACAAAGGATGAACAATCAGATTTCCCATTTAGCACCTGGCTGCTCCATGGCCGAGCTCGGCAGGCTCTGCGTTCGTGGTGCCGGCAGTGCTGCGAGGAGGATGAGGGCTGTGGGGCCTGCACCCAGTGGGCTCTGCCAGCCCAGCCCTGCATGGCCTCCTCACCGCCTCCCCCAAGGCCCCACGAGGAGCCCTCCCTCTTCCCCAGGGTTTTCTCTCTCCATGGCTTCAGGAGGAGCTGGCACTTGCCACCCCTTGCTGGGCTCACAGCGGTTCTCAGGCTGGGGGCTCCCTGCCCCAGAGCTTGCTTTCTTCTAACACAGGCTGCCCAAAACCTCCTCTGTCTCTGTCTCTGCTTCCCTCCAAATGCTGCTAACTTGTGCTGCTCTTCTCCAAGCCTCCTCCCAGCATCAGCAAGTCCTGCCGTGCCTCGGTGCAGGGACGCTGGTGCCAGGGGTGAGTGTCGGGAGGTCCCCTCGGTGTCCTCTCCGTGGGATGCTGGGCTGTCACTACACCGAGAGGGAGGCGAGCTGTGTGTCATCACAAACCCTGCGAGTTCATTGATCTTCCTGAGAACATCAATCTGTCTTTCTAATACCACAATCAGGTGTCTTGCAGAACAATTTGCTGAGTGACAACAGTCACAAGAAGGTGTTCACTTCCCTCCGGCTCCAGCAGCCAGAAATGCCCTCAGGGCTCAGGACCCTCCTGCTCAGAGAGCAAAGGTTTAACACTGGGGGACTTAAACACTGCTTCTGTTGTGTGTCGAATGGATTCTGACAGGCAGCACCAGCGGAGAGGAGGCACTGTGACAATAGCCAGTGTCACCTGCGAGAGCGTGAGGGCCCTGCTGCCACTCGTGCACGCGCTGGCCGTGTCCCATGCGTGTCCCATGCACGAGCACTTGCACGTGCTGGCCCGCTGCCAGGCCTCCACAGAACGTGCTAGGCTAAATACAGCTCAGGAGAAGTGCCAGCCGAGTTTATTATACTGCCACGTCTGCTCCTGCAGTCTGTCATTTACATCTTCCCCACCATTCTCCGTAGCAGTAAGCATGCATTAAATTTGCAGGACACAACAAACCCAGCGATGCCAGGCTGCCGAGGCTGCTATTAGCCAGAGAGCTCCAGCAGCACACAGAGTAATTCATGGCATTCAAATGGATGTATTTTATTAACGAGGCCGTGCTGATTGCCCGTTAAGTAGCTCTGTGTTAATAGCCCACTGCAGATGCCCTTCTTGGGGCCATGCTGCACTTCCACAGCTGCTCCGTCAAGCTCGAGCACCCCAAGTCACCATGTCCCTGTTCTCACAGTGCCTTGGGACCCGAGCCACCACCTCTCCCCTCCCACGCATGCCTTAGGACCCCTGTGGTGCTCCCCAGGCCATGGGCCGAGCCTTGGCACCCCCAGGTATGTCGGGGAACCGAGATTTGTTTCCTCACTGTGCCGTGCTGGGCACCATGCAATCACTGCTGTAGAGCCTGTTCAGTGCTCCTCAAGGGACCTGGAGCCCCGGGACTCCTGCGCTTGCTCTGGAAGGAGAGAGGGCTGTGTCACTCCAGCAGTGCCATCCTGTGCTGCAGCATGGTCCCCAGCAAGGCCATGCCCCTCGCTGGGGAGGTTGGAACAGGATTCCCACCTTCTCCATCATGCCCAAGTCAGGCTGAGGCAGGTTTTCATCTACAGGCAAGTACCCTGGGGAGCAACTCACTGCTGAACAGTTCTTAAAGGGATTGAAAAACAAGCAGCCACGTGAAGGGTTAACAGTTTATTATATTTTTTTCTGAGTGATTTTATCACTGTCGTTAGAACATTCATTGAACTAAGTGAGAAATCCATCAAGACGTGACAGCAATGTGCAGACTAATGGCTGTTAGATGGTAATAATTTTTAATATGATTTTTATTTCACTTAATTTCATATGTGCTTGACAAAAGGTCCCGTGTCACTAGGGAGCTGTGTGAAACTGGGAATACGCTGATGTGAAGCTCTATTAAACCAAGTGTTTGAAGTATTTTTAAGTCCCAACTTCAGAATTCCAGAGAAAACTCCAGCATTTTAAACCTTTTTTGGCAAGAAGTCAATGAGACAGCAGGAAAAGACTGCGTGCCAGCTCCACAGGGCGGATCAGCCGTATGCATGCGCTGTGTGCTCCTCAGCTCAGGCTCGTTTCTTCAGGGCTCCTTCAAATGCCCAGTGCAAAGCCCTGCCGTGCCCCCGTGGCTCCTGCTGCCTGGACATCAGCATGCCTTTGTTTGGGGCTGGGAGGGGTGTGACAGGACCAGCCCCAGGAAGGAAGGAAGGGTCCCCAAACCCTGGAGGCAGCTTGGCCCGTGATCACCTTGGGCCTTCTCCTGCTGCAGCAAGTTGTAGAACAGGTTTGTAAAGAAATATGTGATTGACTGCTGACATTGCTGCAAACCAATCATTAATATTAATTCCAATAAATCCTGGCAATAGAAATAGAAATAATAGAAATAGAAATAAATATAGAAATAGAAATTGCCGTTCCTGAAGGGTCATCCCCTACATCTGCAGCTGCGATCCAACCCCAGTCTCCCCCAGCTATAACCCCAAGAGCAGAAGCACAGCTTTTGTCTCATGTCTCCATGGGTCTTTACCAGCTCCATCTCAAAGGTCAGGAATTTGAAGTAAACACTGATGTCCTTATCTAGACAAAGTGTTTTGTTGTCTAGTGAATACAGAGCTGGACTTTTCTTTTAATACTGCCACATAATAAAATCAGAATGTCCTTGGGCAGATGATGGCAAAGCCACAGCCACCTCTGGAAGAGGGAAGGTGGGGTGAAGAGCTTTCTAAAGCACATCAATGAATTTTCCCTTACCTGCAGCTTGGCAAGGCTCTTCACCAAGAGGAAATCTCAGAGAAGGCTCTAGTGCAGAGGGGAAAGAGCAAAATCAAAGGTTGTTGGGGCACAGATCGTGTCAGCGCCAGAAAAAAATGCAAATGCTTAGCTTTTTATATAAATACATTTTTAAAAAACTGATTTGTGAAGGACTGAACCCCTCCTCCAAGTATCTGAGCATTGAATCCTCAAAGGTTTAACATTCCTTCACTGTGGTACCTTGTTTTAGCCTCTCTCTCAAGGGTGAGGTGTGCCCTGGTGTGCCAGCGGTGCCTCTCAGTGCAGCTTTGGGAGGCCGTGGGGCGCAGTGCCCACAGCCACTGGGGCTGGAGGGGAGCTCCACCAGGGGCCACGCTGCTGGGCAGCCCCACACAGCCCTGAGAGGGACAGGCTGGCTGTGGCAGAGCTCCACAAGATCCCAATTCATCTGCTTTCCTCGACAGAATCTTGCCCTGGTTGCTGCAAATTTAGCAAATCCTCTCGTCCATCATCTTAATCCTGGACTGGGATTCCAAACAGGGAGCCCAGACCCGAGGAGGTTTTCCCCCGGAGATGATGCTATAATTAATGGTGGAAGACCTGTGAGCACCTCACACGAGAGCAGAGCCTTTCAGTATTAATTGCAAGGGCTCAGAAACGTTGCTGTGCCTTTAACACAGAAGAAGGGTGATGTGTGCATGTGCACGTGTGCTTAAGTATATAATATATAATATTTGTAGTAAGAGTCAAGTATGGAAGCCATACATTCCCCTGATAAATGGGAGGCTTAATAGAAAAGCCTGAGATAGAGAGATTTTACACAATCTGACACTGGTTTAAGGAAGCAATATCAACCATTGTTTAATGTAATAAAAAGCCAGAGGTGTAAGAAATGATGGTAATTCTATTGTAACTGAACTCGAAGATCCCTGTCAAATATGAGTGTGAATGTGGCAGTTATTTTAGGTATGTTTGTAATCTTTGCAGGCGTTTTGTCAAGGAGGCACTGTGATATTAGTAAGAGTGCACAAAGGCTCGGCAATGGTGTCATGCACAATTAATGTCCCCAGGTAGCAACTCCATTAGTCTTATGAAGTGAGCTCACAAATGGGAATACTAATGGGGACGCGCCTTGGGGCATTTGCTGAGCTCACTGCGAGTTTATTTCATACCCTTTATGCTCAACACCAAATTTACCTAGCCTGGATTTAAAACGTGTCTCATTACACAGGCAGCATCCTTTTACTTCAGCGCTTCCCTTTTAACATGCAAGATTTGCAATTCTAATCATATCAAACCCTGACTACTCTTGCTAAAAGGGAAAAAAGGGGATAAATAAATGGAAAAAACAATCTTACAATAAAGACTGTCTGGGGTTTTAATCTTCCCTGACAGGTTTTTCCCTATGTACATACAGTAGGGCATGTGTTCCTGTTCAGGGGCTTGGAGCCGCAGGTGGCACAGCCAGGCTGTGCAGGATGGGGACACACAGCCAGGTGCAGGTGGCACAGGCAGGGAGGGCAAGGGACAGCCCTGCTCCATCCCAGCCCCAGCCCTGTGCTGCTGCAGCCAGGCAGGGTCAGGGACGGCCCTGCAGTGCCCCAGAGGGTCAGGGACAGCCCTGCAGTGCCCCAGAGGATCAGGGACAGCCCTGCAGTGCCCCAGAGGATCAGGGACAGCCCTGCAGTGCCCCAGAGGATCAGGGACAGCCCCGCACTGCCCCAGCCCTGTGCTGCTGCAGCCAGAGCAGGAACCAGCAGCTCTTGTGAGCAGGACCATGCAGGTGGCCAGAGGAACGTGGGAGGTGTCTGGGCAGCCCCGCCTGGGGGTGAGGTCATTGTCCCCCCCAAGAGCCAGGTGGCACAGGGAGAGTCCCCATTACCTGAGTGAGCGCTGTGGTTTCTGTCTTGCTCACACCTCTCCTGAGAGCTTGCAAGGAGTGATACCCAGGCAGTGAAATGCTCTCACTGCCTACCTGCAGAAACAGAAACAGAACAGCTCATTTATTTCAAAGCAAGCAAAGCTCCACAGCAGAGAAGCCTTCTGGGAAATAATCTGGGGGAACATCAGAATGGCAAGAGCACCACCCTGCCCTCTCCCATCTCGCTCCCCACCCCTCTCCTTGGCCTGGTCCCAGTCAGGGGCACCCCAGCTATCCCCATCCCTCTGGGCACAGCCTGGCTGGCAGCACCCTCCTGGGAAGGGGCACCTCCTGCCCTGGCAGCAAAGCTGTCACGTCACCAAGACACTGTTCAAGTGCCACAAGGCTCATGGAACGACAAGCCCAGGGAGGGCTGGGACATGGAGCAAGCTGTGGCAGTGCAGCAGCCTCTGCCCCAACACTGTCACTGTTTGGAGAGCCAGCTCTGCTGGCCCAGCTGGGGAAACGGGTCCCAGCCCCAGAACCCAATCCCTGAGCAGTGAGCCAGCCGGGCAGCTGTGGCTGTGCCCCTGGCCGTGGTGCCCCCAAGCTGGACGGTCCAGCCCACAGCTGGGCTGCAGGAGCAGTGCCTCATGCTGCCTCTCCCAGCACCAAAATGCCAGATGAGCCCCAGACAGATTTATTTCCAAACCCTGACTCAATCACAGCATTGGATTTGTAATCACAGGCTCCAATTTTAGTGGAATAAATATACTAACAAAACTAATAGTTTGTTAGCTGCAAGGTAGGGACAATCAAAGTGTCTGCGGTGAAATACAAGGCTCCTCAGGAGAAACCCCTACATGATAAAGACATTTGGAGTTTTATTTTTTAAAATAAATATATAGTGAGGTGTCAAGCTGTTCCCAGCGCCTGCCACTCGCTCACACTGCGTGTGCTGTGCCCCCTTTGGGGAGGGGGTGTTGGGAAAGTTCACCGGTGTGTAACTGTCTCCAGCCACAGCATGAGCTGCACCGGAGAGGACATAAACCAAAATGACTCTCAGGAACCCAGAGGAGAAGCAGGAACTGTTTGGTGGAGAATTATAGCTATGGGTGAAATTAGATGTACTCAGAGCCCCAAGGCTGAGAGAAATAAAAAGCATTTTAAATGGAGTGTAGAATTCATATTCCTCAGTCACTTCCAATAAATAAATCCTTGACAATTTTTTCTGTAAACAGTGGTTACACTTTGCTCTATTGTCTCCACATTGCATATTCCAGATGGGACTGTGGGCTCTGCACCCCAGCCAGGACATGCTCACCCACCCCTGCCCAGGGAGCATCACTGAGGGCTGGTGGCTGCACACTGAGCCTGGCAGGATCTGGTTGTCTCATCAGGGGCCCCTCTTGCAACGAGCCACGTTTTGAGCGCCTCCTAAAACCTGAATTCTTGTGCCCTCTCCTTTTCCTTCTAAACCCATGGGGCCAAGCCCATGTGGAGCCCCTGCACGCCTTGGAGCTGGTCCCTGATGGGGCATCCCTGCAGGCAGCAGGACAATGCCCACCCCAGGGCTGGCTGTGAAGCAGCACGCACTGCCAGGGCCTTCCCTGGCCCTTCAAATTTCCATTTCATGAACAAATGAAGCATTTTATACTTTACGACTTCCCTGCAATGGCAGTCATCTCATTCCACCTGTCTGGGACAGGAGATGATGGAAGAAGAACACGAGTGCCGGGCTGTTGGCAGCCGGTGCTGAGTACAGGGGAGGACACGTTCACATTCACTGCAATTGCATCTTTTATTAACAACACTGAAGTAATAACTCTAGGGCAGTAACAACAGCCTCCTCCTTGTGGGACTGTGGAAACAGCACACAGGCTGGGCACTCTGATTGCAGGGTGGGGAATGCCCAAAGGTGCTTCAGGTGCTGCTGAGCCCCCATGCCTGCCATGCCAGCGAGATTCGGGGGCACTGCCAGAGCACACGGGCAGCCCCTGGTGCTCCTCAGGCGGGGGCTGGCAGGGTGCCTGTGGCACCCAGGGGACACACACTGCCACTGCCCAGCCAGTCTGTGCGTGAGAGGGGGCTGCCAGGGCCACCCCAGCCCTCCTGGCAGAATGGGCCCTGGCCTCTCCAGAGCCCTTCAGCACAGGGCGAGGGCAGCAGGGTGGGCTCACTCACGGGAACTCTCTTCTGGGGTCAGGGAGTTATCCCTTCAATCTGTCACCTCTCAGACAAGGCCCCTGTGTGAGCCAGGGCTCTGCGCTGGGCACTCCTCACTGCTTCTGAGGAAAGCTGTGGCATGGCAGCTCCAACAAACCTGCAGCAACGCATGGAACGCTTTTCTGCTGGGGCAGGCAGCCTTGCCAATCCGAAATCCTTTGTAAGAGAAGGCAAATCCAATCACAGTAGGGATTTAAAGCCAAAGTGCATCAATCCAATTGGTCTTTGTTTGGAGCAGTTGGGCAGCACTTTTACCAGATTGAGAATAATTGGTCTAAACAGCTGAGTAATTTCGACGTTGTTCAGCATTTCATTCTGCAGAGAACTTTGATATTTCTTTTTATTTGAAATGTTGTGTGGATTCAACTTTATTTTGAGGGTTTCTTGTGCAAATGGCTCCCAGAAGCATCTGCAGAGCTTTAAATCCCTCAAACAGGTTGGACAGCTGTCAGTCTGGAGCAACCCCTCTGACTCTCCCCTTTCAGGAGCTTTTTCCACAAAATTGTTCACCATCCCCTGGGATTCAGGAAGCAGGAGAGACATGAAGAGTTTTTCTCTTCTGCTATGGAATCTCCATTTGGGAAAACCAAAGGAGCTCTGCCCATGGAGCAGTAGGGAATATCCACTTTGTCCATGTAACATCATTCCTTGACACTGAAGCCTTCATTTAGGCTGATGTGGTGCCAGCAAATTTACTAAACTTTTTGTAACTAGCAAGTTATTGAGTGTCACTTTAGTACAGTGTGTGTGGAAAACGTGTGGAAGGTGCCAAGAATGCTGCATAGTCTTTAACTATTACATTAAGCATCTGCTGCTGCCATTTATGGATCAGATAGCATTTTACTCTTGAGATATTTGATTTTATTACCTTCTAGGGAGAGAGCCAAACAAGTGTTCTTATTGATTTGCACATTAAATATATTAGTAATAAAACAACATCTTTGTAAACCAATTGTAAAATCAATATTAATTGGTACCAAAATATCACAAGTAGTTGAATTACAATTAAAGAGGGTAGTTTCAAAGTCTCCTCCCAACCCAAAGGTGGTGCATCCAAATGAGAGAGTGACACCAAATCGGAGTAGAACAACAGTGTTAGAACAATTAACATCTGTTCCAAGTAAAACATGAAGGAGCCCTCAGATGTGTTTGAGGATAGCAAGGGTCATGGAGATTAAGTTCATGGAGAGCAGCTCACTTGGGCTGTGTGCGCACACATTCAGCTGATTAAATCTTGTGGGAGCAGATTCAAACCTTGCTTCTAGCTTTGTGTGCAGGACTGTGCTGGGGTCTGTAAGGCCAGGCTGGGCAGAGCTGTGGGGCTGTGAGTCTGATC